>NC_085870.1:191271-248771 GCF_034702125.1 Engraulis encrasicolus
AAAAGTATTTGACTAACTTTTGAAAGTTGTATAATTATATTTCCAACTATGGCTTAAAGGGATAGACCTGTTACAGTTTTTTTTCAATTGCTATCAAGCTTTTGTCCAATCCTCAGCGACATTTGCAAAACTCTTAATACAGTTAGAACACCAAGGGCTTTCCATTGCCATACAGTTGACACATTACATGACTTTTTCACACAATTAGCAGTCAATTAATGCATTTCTTTGTGTATATACCAGTGTGTGCTTTTGAGAAGAAAATGAACTGTTTGGGCAATTGTGTCTGGTAGGTGGTAGTCTGTGTAAAGAGTTTAGAAAAAGTATCCAAAGTATGGGTAAGCGCTTGTTAGCAATTGAAAAAAAAACTGTAAGACTTTGCTTGGTGCAAATTATCACAAAGTGAACGACTGAGTTTGAAAGTTACATAATTACATTACCAACTGTGGATGAGATTGCACATATATCGGCATATCATTAGTTAAAGGGACACTGTGTAAGATTTTTAGTTGTTTATTTCCAGAATTCATGCTGCCCATTCACTAACGTTACCCTTTTCATGAATACTTACCACCACCATCAATTTCTAAGTATTCATTTTGACTAGAAAAATTCATACATCAAAAGGGGGATCTTCTCCATGGTCCGCCATTTTGAATTTCCAGAAAGAGACATTTTTAGCTGGAAAAATGACTCTACTTGGGCCATACTACAAAATATTAGTTTATTACTTAGTAAACTTTCATGAAAAGATCAAATTTGGCGATAGGCAGCCCAGTTTCAATGAGCAGCATAGTTGCAGTACCTTTTTTGACCATTTCCTGCACAGTGTACCTTTAAGGCCAAATGATCCCAAAGTGAGTGACTTAGTTTGGGAGTTACATAATCCAGCCACAGCCTAATGAGCCTCATTGTGCCTCTGAATGTCCCACTGTGAAGGCATCTGCCAGCATTGGCACCAGTTCTCATCGACAGTGGTGTAGTGGGGAATTTTAAAGTGACGGTACGCGATTTTTAACGTCATTAAATGATTAGGCAACTTATCGTGTCAAACCCCCCAACTGTCCTTAATCTACCGTCATTGCTTCTCCGTTTTCATCTGTTTGGTAAATCACCTGCAATACTGCTATGTGATCATTCCTTTTTGTATTTAAACATGGGCATAAGATTTTTTTTAAATCTCACTTCAGGAGAAGTGGGTGGACTGCGTACCCCCGCGTACCGCGCCCACTACACCCCTGCTCCTCCAACCCCATTCTAGAATCCCTGACAGTTATCTTTTGGGAGTTCTAGAAGCCCTGGCAGTTCTCTTTGGGAGTTCTAGACGTTTTCTTCGGGAGTTCTAAACAGGGAATATTCTAGAAACCTTGAAGGCAGTTTTCACAAGCTCGACTCAAAGGTGAATTATCTTCAAATCAGCACTTTTAAGCTTAACACAGAGGGTTCTGAAAACTCTTTTGTGAGATAGTAGATTTAGCACGGAGAGACAAGATATGGAGGGGCACAGACCGAGAGGCAAGAGAGGAGTTGGGGAGAGATAGAGAGAGAGAGAGAGAGAGAGAGAGAGAGAGAGAGAGATGGAGAGAGAGAGAGAGAGGGAGAGGGAGGGAGAGAGAGAGAGAGAGGGGGAGAGAGAGAGAGATGTCTTGATGGAGTGTTGTGACAGACTAAACAGACTGAGTGACATCACCTGTCTAACTGTGTATGTGTACGTGTGTGTGTGTGTGTGTGTGTGTGTGTGTGTGTGTGTGTGTGTGTGTTTGTGTGTGTACGTGTGTGTGTGCGTGCGTGTGTGTGTGTGTGTGTGTGTGCGTGTGTGTGTGCGTGTGATTGTGTGTGTGTGTGTGTGTGTGTGTGTGTGTGTGTGTGTGTGTGTGTGTGTGTGTGTGTGTGTGTGCGTGCGTGCGTGTGTGTGTGCGTGCGTGATTTTAAAAGTGCAGCCAATTTTTTGTGTGTATGAGTATATCTGTGCGCATAAACGTGTGTTCTTGCATGTGCTGTACATGTGTATGTGAGAGAGAGACAGTGTACATACAGTGTGTGTGTGTGTGTGTGTGTGTGTGTGTGTGTGTGTGTGTGTGTGTGTGTGTGTGTGTGTGTGTGTGTGTGTGTGTGTGTGTGTGTGTGTGTGTGTGTGTGTGTGTGTTTGTGAATCCCTGAACATTCCACATTCCAGGGGTTTTACTGCAAATGTTTACATGTCCATGTGGATTGATGTGTTTTCTGCACTAGTGTGTGTGTGTGTGTGTGTGTGTGTGTGTGTGTGTGTGTGTGTGTGTGTGTGTGTGTGTGTGTGTGTGTGTGTGTGCGCATGTCTGTGTGTCTGTATGTGTGTCTGCCTGCCTGTGTGTGTGTGTCGAGTGTGTGTTTAAAGGGTTGGTATGTTTCCACAGAGATGTGTGTGTGTGTGTGTGTGTGTGTGTGTGTGTGTGTGTGTGTGTGTGTGTGTGCGTGCGCGTGTGCGTGCGTGCGTGCGTGCGTGCGTGCGTGCGTGCGTGCGTGCGTGCGTGCGTGCGTGCGTGCATGCGTGTGTGTGTCTCCATGGCAGTGAATAGGGTTCACTAAGGAAGTCTCCTGTGCTGTGTGTGCTCATGCCTTGCCTTCCAAACACCAAGGTTCTACAGCCACAGGGAAACAGTGAAACAGGGAAACAGTGAAACAGTGAAACAGGGAAACAGTGAAACAGTGAAACAGTGAAACAGTGAAACAGTGAAACAGTGAAACAGGGAAACAGGGAAACAGTGAAACAGGGAAACAGTGAAACAGGGAAACAGTGGGGAAATTGTGCCCTGAACAAAACCTGCCTCACCTTTACTGATCTCCAATATTAGTTTTGAAGCATAAACTCGATAGATGGCTCAAGTTGGTGTGTTATCTTAACATTCTGATACGATGACATATTGCCATAGGTAACACACACACACACACACACACACACACACACACACACACACAGACACACACATACACAGACACAGACACAGACACACACACACACACACACACACACACACACACACACACACACACACACAGACAGACAGACAGACAGACAGACAGACAGACAGACAGACAGACAGACAGACAGACAGACAGACAGACAGACAGACAGACAGACACACACACACACACACACAGTTTCTGAATTAATATTATTTATCAGACTCACAAATAGGGCTTGATCCAAATGTACACATATGACATCCATGAGTAAGTACCATGTGGAAATAAGTGTTGCGACGCATGTCGAAACGTTAGTCTTACTGCACTGAAAAAATAAATAACAGAAAATAGACATCCATGTGTCCAGATTCTTTCCCCTTTGCACTTATTATTTAGTCCTGTTCTGGTTGCACCGGATTGTCCATTTAGAAGCGCGGAGTGCGTATCTCCTTTGTTTTTACAAGTGTTGCAATAAGTCAGTAAGTCAGTAGGTCATTGTTGAATTAAGTCGCTAAGTATTACAATAAATCATGTTAACCACAACCATTAAAGCCCAGATGGCTAAAATGAAAGGAAAAGATAAAAGTCCTTAAAGGTCCGCAACACTTTCCAGTGCTCCCAAAACAAAGTTTAATGGCACGACGCTTTGGACTCTTTGGACACTTCTTCGAAGTGCAACCACTCACTGCACACAGAGTCCGAAACATTGTGCCATTAAATCAGGGGTCCCCAAACTAAGGCCCGGGGGCCGGATGCGGGCCTCCACTTCCCTTTGACCGGCCCTCCACCTCTCTGCACCTCACCATTTGAACTGCCCCAAAGAAGCAATCCTATCTTGTCTTGATAGTTTCTCATCTCACTGTAATATAAACAGGCCTACCATTTCTATTGTATCACTCATAAACTGTCAATCACCATATTTTTCTAACCTTTCCTTGGTATTTTTACATGGTTATTAGAAATTAAAAGGAATACCTGTGGCATTTCAAATTGAAAAACATGTGAAGTACTCACTTCTTTTGCAAATCACTTGTAATGATGAACTATTTTGTGCTAGAAATTATGGTTATAACAGGCAGTGGCCTAGTATAAAGCCCACATGATTGATCCCGGCCCCTGATCACAGTCAGGAACGATAATGTGGCCCCCAGAGAAAAAAGTTTGGGGACCCCTGGTTTAGACCTTCATGTTTTCCTTTCATTTATCCTCCATCTTCTGTATGGTCCAGCACCTGTGCTGCTGTTTGGTCCAGCACCTGTGCTTCTGTATGGTCCAGCACCTGTGCTGCTGTATGGTCCAGCACCTGTGCTTCTGTATGGTCCAGCACCTGTGCTGCTGTTTGGTCCAGCACCTGTGCTTCTGTATGGTCCAGCACCTGTGCTGCTGTGAGCACACACTCTCTGGCTATTCAGTAGGGATGGCACAAACCGCACCGAAAACCGAAACCGTACAATTCACACGCATACCGAACCGAACCGTGCAATCCATCACAAACCGCAATTCATGTGCTGCCCAGAAAAATATGTAAAACAGAGATTCTAGGACTATCTTATCCAGTCTCTCTGATTAAAACATTAGCGTATAAGACCAAATCAGAGGATGACACAATTGAAATCACACCATTTTCACATTATAAGCCTATACAAACCATATGTAGGATATTTAGTGATAAGTCCGATTCTATTAGCCAGTGCACCATTTATCATGAACTAAAAAAAAAGAACCGTAGAGAACCGAAAACCGTGACCTTGACACCGCGATATGAACCGAACCGTGAATTTTGTGAACCGTACCACCCCTACTGTTCAGATGGCTGAAATGCCACCGGATCAGTGTTTAAAATGTGTCGACAATTACAGCAAAGCTAAAAACTAAAGCAACAGATTTTGTAACTTACAATCAGTGACCTCTGCCATATAATAGTCACAGAGGTGCTGAGGGTGTTAAAAAACGAGTTGCTCTGCCCAGTGTTAATTTTGTCATCCATTTTTTTATTTAGTCTTAGTCTTAGTCTTGTGTCAAAGTCCATTCTTAGTCTTCGTCGCTTTAAGTCTTTCAAAAATCATTTTTGTTTAGTTATTATTTAGTCGACTAAAATTCCTCAACATTTTTGTCTAGTTTTAGTCTTTCACAAATAATTTTTGTTTAGTCATTATTTAGTCGACTAAAAGTCCTCAACATTTTTGTCTAGTTTTAGTCTAAACATTTTAGTCTTTAGTTTAAGTCACAATACAATAACACACAAGGCCTTTAGTAATGCACTGAGACTTGGTTATTGCCATTCTGGTAAAGCAGTCAATAGTGCATACAAATGTGAATATGTCGCTGGTGCTACGTATTCGTAAAGGGATTTTTGTTTTGTTAGAGAAGCTTCTCCCCCAATATTCGTTAGGGTCAGTCTGCTAAAAGTAAAATCGGTGGATGGATTCAGCTGTAATTAATTAATCATTTTTTTATATCCCATAGTGTCCCTTTAAAGGTTAATTACCAATTAACAATTAATTTATAGGTTTTAGTTGTAGTTGTACCAATTTATGTCTGAGCCCCCCAAAAAAGTCTACGTCTTAGTCGTTTTTAGTCAGAATTTAGTCGACTAAAAGTTAGTTCTTAGTCTTAGTCACTTTTAGTCTTTCACAAATCATTTTTGTTTAGTCATTATTTAGTCGACTTAAAGTCCTCAACATTTTAGTCTCGTTTTAGTCTTTCACAGATCATTTTTGTTAGTCAGAATTTAGTCGATTAAACTCTCAAAAGGTTAGTCGACTAATATATTTAGTCTTAGTCTAGTCGACAAAATTAACACTGGCTCTGCCATAGTCACAAGAGTGTTAAAAGCTCATCCCCACAGAGGTGCTGAGGGTGTTAAAAACGAGTTGCTCTGCCAGAGTCACAAGCGTGTTAAAAGCTCATCCCCACAGCAAGCGTGTTAAAAGCTCATCCCCACAGCAAGTGTGTTAAAAGCTCATCCCCACAGCAAGAGTGTTAAAAGCTCATCCCCACAGCAAGAGTGTTAAAAGCTCATCCCCACAGCAAGAGTGTTAAAAGCTCATCCCCACAGCAAGAGTGTTAAAAGCTCATCTCCACAGCAAAAGCAAACATTGAGTGTTTTTGTGCTGAGTGTTGATGATTGAGTGCTGTGTGCTTTCCCGCCATTTGGGACGTTTTTTTTTTTTGATGCAATACAATACAACTCTTTCATGAAGTCGTTTTTTTTCCTGTCTTGCACAATGCCTCATGAGAAGGTTTGATAGTAATCACGTTTTTCAAGTCAATCAAGTTTTTCAAGTCTTTAACAGCTGTTTTCATGAAGTAGTTTCCTTCCTTGTGCAACGCCCCGTGACGAGGTATATATATGAGTCTCAGGTCTGAGAGACCCAGATATCCAGAGAGTTGCAGATGACGATGACGAGGATGACAATGATGAAGAGCGTTGCGCTGCTGTTGGTGGCTGTGGGCTGCTGCATGTGTGAACCCCAGGCTGACCCCAGCAGCTGTGCTCTCTGCTCCGTTACTCAAAGCATCGCCATGGTAATGGAGAGGGTGAAGGTTCTGGAGACCAGAGTGGAGAAGAGCGAGATGGAAGTGGAGGAGCTGAGAGGCCTTATCGGAGGTACTGAGTCAGAACGTGTGTGTGTGTGAAGGAGAGAGAGCTCGAGTGTGAGTGAATGTGTATCATTTCTGGAGGAGAAAAGTGTATCCATGTGTGTGAGCTTGTGTATGTAATTTCTCAATATGAAATTGTTATTGTGTTAATGGGGCTTGTGTGTGTCGACCTTAGGTGGCCTTCTGTGTGTGTGTGTGAGAGAGAGAGAGAGAGAGAGAGAGAGAGAGAGAGAGAGAGAGAGAGAGAGATTGAAGAGAGAGTGTGAGTGTGAGTGTGTCATCTCTTGATAAAAAAGTGTATCCAAATGTGTCCTTATTGCCTGTGTTTATTTGTGCTTCATGATGTCAGGTCAGCCTCGGGTGGCTTTCTCTGCCTCTCTCAGGGACTCTGGTTCTGGAGATATCGGACCCTTCACTGTGGCCACCCCTCTCAAATACAAGAAGGTCTTCTCCAACATCGGCAGTGGCTACAATCCATCCACAGGTTTGACCCCCTTTTCATCCCTTTTCATTTCGTTTTCATTTCGAGAGATTCGAGCAAAAACAGCCCCTTCTCTACCGGATTTTAATCTGGGGTGTACTCACTTTACATGTTCAAACATTAATGGCTGTATTTTGTTTTTTTCTGAGTGAACAATACATTTAAGTGGTTAAATATGTTGTTAAAAGGTCACTAATCATTGTGTCAAAGTGATCAATGTAAAAATATGCATTTTTACAAGTTTTAGTGTCATTGTGGATGGAAAAAATATATTCAGGTAAAATAGGCCACCTATTCAGGTAAAACGGGCCACCTATTCATTCCATTGGTAATATTAAGAATTCCACAAAAGCAAAACAAAAATAGTGATGATTTCTATATTTATCCATTTTTATTGTGGTTTTCATCACATCTGTTTCCAAAAAGATCACAACTTCACTTCACCACGCAAACGACGTCATCCTACCTTGTGCCCCTTTAATGCTGCATCTTTTACCATGTGTTGGACAATGCTGTCCGTGTTGCAACTGTACACTGCGGCTTTATGTCTTTGTTTACTTTTTGACACTAATTTAATGCATCTTATTCTTTGCTACATCTTCTTCTTTACTCTGTGTAGGACAATGCTGTTTGTGTTGCAATTGTACACTGCTTAAATGTTCTCCTTGTAAGTCGCTTTGGTCAAAGGCGTCTGCAAAATGCTAATGCTATGTAATGTAATGATGTATAATCCTGTTTGATCTCTTCAACAGGTGTGTTCACAGTGCTGGTCAAAGGAATATACTTCTTCCGGTTCTCCATGTTTAACAATCTGAAATCAACCCCCAACTCTGTTGTGAGCCTGATGAAGAACGGTGAGCGTCTGGTGTCCGTCTGGGATACCAGCGGGTCAGACAGCAACGACATGGGCAGTAACGCCGTGGTGATCGCCTTGGAGGCCGGAGACAGCGTCTATGCAGAGCTCGCAGCCAACAGGGTCGTCTACGATGACGGCATGAACTACAACACCTTCAGTGGCTTCCTGCTCTTCCCCATGTAGACTAGCTCTCATGGTTTCAGCTTCACGCACTGCACATGTACAGAGGGAAGTTAGTAAACCCTGTAGACTTGGTCATTAAATATGGTCTGATCTTCACTAGAATGGCAAGAAGGAAGAATTTGCATGTTATCACATTTATATTGGCCATAAGATATAAGCGAGGAGTAAATAAGTAGTAGTAAACCCTTGCATTATGTAGGTGGTTGACCCTCCTTTACCTGCAATAACCTTAACCCATTAAAACACAGCGTTATATATTAACGGTTACCAGAATCACAGTGATCTAGCCCGCTAGCCCTCTGTTTTGTCATAGTAGAGCAGGGGTCCCCAAACTAAGGCCCGGGGGCTGGATGCGGCCCGCCAAGCCCCTTTGACCGGCCCTCCACCTCCACCTCCACCTCACCATGTGAACTGGCCCAAAAAAGCAATCCTCACAGAAAAAAATAATGATAAAATATATTTTTTTAATATTTTATTTTGTTTATCAACAGGCCTTCCTACAGTTTAATTTTCACTAGTGTGAATCTCCAGAAGTTTCTTGTCTTGATTTCTCATCTCACTGTAATATAAACAGGCCTACCACTTCTATTGTATCACTCATAAACTCTCAATCACCATATTTTTCTAACCTTTCCTTGCTATGTTTACATGGTTATTTGAAATTAAAAGGAATACCTGTGCTATTTCAAATTGAAAAACATGTGAAGTACTCACTTCTTTTGCAAAGCACTTGTAATGATTAATTATTTTGTGCGAGAAATTATGGCTATAACAGGCAGTGGCCAAGTATACAGCCCACATGATTGATCCCGGCCCCTGATCACAGTCTGGAACGATAATGTGGCCCCCAGAGAAAAAAGTTTTGGGACCCCTTTAGTAGAGTAATACTGTGGTAATTAACCTTTCAATGCCTATTACAGTACGCCACTGGTAGCACAGCGTGCATTATGGAGTACTACTATGGTAATTAACCTTTCAATGCCTATTACAGTGCGCCACTGGTAGCACAGCGTGCATTATGGGGTAATACTATGGTAATTAACCTTTCAATGCCTATTACAGTGCGCCACTGGTAGCACAGCGTGCATTATGGAGTACTACTGTGGTAATTAACCTTTCAATGCCTATTACAGTACGCCACTGGTAGCACAGCGTGCATTATGGAGTAATACTATGGTAATTAACCTTTCAATGCCTATTACAGTGCGCCACTGGTAGCACAGCGTGCATTATGGAGTACTACTGTGGTAATTAACCTTTCAATGCCTATTACCGTACGCCACTGGTAGCACAGCGTGCATTATGGAGTACTACTGTGGTAATTAACCTTTCAATGCCTATTACCGTACGCCACTGGTAGCACAGCGTGCATTATGGAGTACTACTGTGGTAATTAACCTTTCAATGCCTATTACAGTACGCCACTGGTAGTACAGCGTGCATTATGGAGTAATACTATGGTAATTAACCTTTCAATGCCTATTACAGTGCGCCACTGGTAGCACAGCGTGCATTATGGAGTACTACTGTGGTAATTAACCTTTCAATGCCTATTACCGTACGCCACTGGTAGCACAGCGTGCATTATGGAGTACTACTGTGGTAATTAACCTTTCAATGCCTATTACAGTACGCCACTGGTAGTACAGCGTGCATTATGGAGTAATACTGGGCTTCCTGCTCTTCCCCATGTAGATCAGAACAGCATGCATTTAAAGTGTTCAACACCACATCGTAAAAAGAAAAAAACATCGGCGTATGCTTTAGTGCCTTTCCTGAATGTACACATGGTTGCTATGGTTCCGGGGTTGTGTGGATCTTTCCTTTGGCTCTACATAATGGTCATAAATGCCCAACTTATCAAATATGATACATGTTTTATTTCTTAAATCATCAATCATCTCTTTTTTAGATTTTGTGGAAAGGTCCAATAAAGATAACAAAGAATTACATTGTTTTGTCTATGATTTCATGTGTCGGAAATTTAAGTTTCTATGATTGCAAAGTTAAAAGCTAAAGCAACATATTTTGTTACTTACAACCAAGGGACTCTACCATAGTCAGTAGTGATGTGTTCAACACCACATCTTTAACAGAAAAAAAATGTTGTTTACATATTTCAGACCCAGTTTTTTTTTACAGTAATACAAATTGCAGTACGCTTTCCTGCTTTTCCTGAGTGGAAGTGTTATGCTATTGTCTTTAACAAGCCTGGCAAGCCAACCTAAATGTGAGATTAAATGTGAATATTTAGTCTGGTCCCGAACAATGAGACATTATAAGGGTCTATCTATTTTTTAACCAGGTGGGAAAAGACTATGCATCGCTTCATTGTGTATGAGCTGCTGAATGGACTCACAATTCTAGTATTAATCCTAAATTCATCTTTATTTTTCTTGGTTTTTTTTTCCTTTTCTGACCCACTCACAGGGTGAAAAAAAACGTGTATGTGAATAATCAGACAAAGAATGTCAAATGTATTTACTATGTGTGACACAATGAAGTATATAAAAGAATGAGACATTATAAGATTGTTGATGGGAACAACCTGTTTTTTTTCAAACTGTGTCTATGCCTATTGGCCAACGCTTTGTCATCACTCTCTCAAAATCCTGTACGCTTTGCATCCAAAGGTTCAAAACAAATCAAAACCAATCAGCTGTGTTGTGATTGGCCAGCCAGCTTTAGGGCTTGGAGCATTGTCCCAGGCTAGACCCACTTGCAGGCAAATATAATTTGGCGGGTGGGGCTAGTTTACAAGGCTAATCTTTAACAGCAAACTCACATAATTTGGAGTTCGTTTACATTTTTAAACATCATGGGCTTGTACTATGAATGTAGTTCAACCTACCTAGAACTAACCCTGTTAGTAAACTTGGTAAACCCAGGTTGACAAAAACTGGCTACCTTGACCAGGGTTAACCCGTACTACAATGCTGATTTTGATGTTGGTTTGTCCACCCAGAGTTGCGGGAGAAATAAAGAATCTGAGCAAGGAAAAAATGACTTGGTCAATGGACAAATTTCTTTCTTCCAAATTTCATTCTTCGCAGTGCAGCACTGAGAGACAGAACTTTCGAGAGGGTGGATGCCAACTTACAATGTTGGTTTGAGATTGGTAATCTATTAATATCATGAGTGCAGATGGCTAAACTCACAAGAGAACAGTTTTTAAATATTAACACGGAAGTGTTCAGAGCTACAACAATACTTACGATCAGGGACATTCCAGAGTTTTGTTTTATTTGCTTTTCCAAGCAACGCCTTGTGCAATGCCTCCTGAGGAGCTATATGAGGCTCAGGTCTGAGAGATCCAGATATCCAAAGAGTCGAGAATGAAGATGACGATGATGATGAAGAGTATTGTGTTGCTGTTGATGACTGTGGGCTGCTGTGTGTGTGAACCCCAGACAGACTGCGGAGGAGGAGTAGAGTCTTCCAGCAGCTGTGCTCTCTGTTCCGTTACTCAAACCATCGCCATGGTAATGGAGAGGGTGAAGGTTCTGGAGACCAGAGTGGAGAAGAGCGAGAAGGATGTGGAGGAGCTGAGAGGCCTTATCGGAGGTACTGAGTCTGTGTGTGTGTGTGTGTGTGTGTGTGTGTGTGTGTGTGTGTGTGTGTGTGTGTGTGTGTGTGTGAGAGAGAGAGAGAGAGAGAGAGAGCACGAGACAATACGGACAGGCTGATTATGGAACCTTTCAGCATCAACTCTACCTATTCCCACTGTGTTAACCCTTCTGTTGTGTTCAGGTCATTTTTGACCCGTTTTCAAGTTTAAGTGTAAAAAAAACACACTTTCCTTTATTGTCCTGGAATGAGGCTTCATCTAATCCTCAGTCACAACCATTTCAACACAGAAAAATATGTTTTATCATTTTAGTATATTTTAAAGGTCTGTGGTGGTCTGTGGTATTGTGGTCAAAATTGACCCGGAATAGATTTTTAGTTGTTGCATGCATTTCTGAAAAGCTGTTGGTTGCCCTTTGTCCTCAGTTTGGTGATTCATGGTGAGGAAAATGTGTTTCTTGCCACAAAAAAACGTTGCCAGCTTTTTCATATTACAAATCCAAGATGGCCGCCGGACAGTCCCATACACTACAATGTGTCATATCTCCTGTTGTGAGTACAGACGTATTTCTGGTGTCTAGTCATATGTTTTCATGGTCAGGGAATCCATTTCTGCATTATATCATGAGAATTTTTTCATTTTTTTGCAAAATGTTATGTTGTCCAAAAAAACGTATCGAAATCCATAATGGCACCTAAACATGTAGAACTGGTCTTACACTTTCCATAAATTTGATGTGACAAGAAGATAATGGTCCATGGTCATAACATTGTGGATTCAGATGAATAGTGTGACTTTTTTCATGTTCATTGAGGTGTTCATTTCCTATATCTTTTCATTAGATTGGCGGAACAGCTGTGACTCTGACAGAGTTGTTATTTCGTATACTTAACACACTAAAATCATGCAAATATTGCAAAACCCCAAGTCAACGTATTTGAACATTCATTTTATGCACTGAAAAACTAATTTAGTTGACATTTGGTGTTTATCCTGCTATAAATCTCTTTGGGTTGATTTGGACCCGAACACCACAAATGACACTATTGATGATATTTTCTATTAGAGAAAAACTAATAAAAGAAATTTGGGGATTGTTGTACTCTTATATCAGCTGTAATACATGGACAACATAATCACCAATTGTATCTCTTTAGGAAGTATTAATAGTGAATTTATACAGGTTTTGATAGATTTGGTCATCAAAAATGATTTGCATAATGTAAGATAAAAAACCTGTAAAGTCAAAAAGATGAATAAATAAAGTATTTTTTCCATGGATATGAATACATAGCTATGAGATGAAAAACAATATTTGATGAGAACTAGTGTTTGTAGGTATTTTATGGCCTAGTTTTGCTATCACGGGTGACAAATGATCGGGCCACCACAGGTGTATGCAGCTTTTGAACACAACACAAGGGTTAAATAAATATTGAATTTTAAAATCAACATCTGTCTTCTGGCATAGTGGTACAGTATTTGGGGCTGCCTAGCTAGTGAAGATCAGTGAAGTCAATTCTCAATAGTGTGCCTGCTCTGGTTGTGTCATGTTTTCAGGTCAGCCTCAGGTGGCTTTCTCTGCTGGTCTCTTGGACTCTGGAGCTGAAAACATCGGACCCTTCACTGTGGCCACCTCACTGAAGTACGAGAAGGTGTACTCCAACACGGGCAACTGCTACAATCCATCAACAGGTACAGTATGTTTGCTACATGCACAAGTAGGCCAAAGGTAATAGCTACATCTGCCCCAAAGGCCATGGTTGCCCAGGAGACACCAAAGTTCTAAAGCTTTACAAATGACAGTTGGTCAAGGTAACATTTTATTTTAGTGTTACATCTATTAGCACTAATACATGCAATGTTAATGCCTGTATAAGGCATGTACTGAACAAAATCAAACATCTGTTAGGCATGTATTCTCAAATGTCTTGTTCGTGCACAATAAGGGTGTGGCAAACAGCTCCTAACAACTAGAAGATATTCTGAAGTGGACACAATACAAGTACCGATAATACCTATGAATTATTTACTTACTGTTTGGGAATTGGTTCCCTATTCCAAAGTCAGGCATTGCTCAACTCAGGAGTCTTTGAGCAGCAAAGCGGATGAGTTCAATGGAACCTTTATAATCTACCTAATCAGATAATTCTCACTTAATCCCTCAATCTTTAAAGGCCAACTTCCGATAAAAAACAGTTTTACTCACTCCTTTTGAAAAACGGACAGTCACCCCAAGTTAAACTCACATGCAAGGCTTCATAGTGGTGCGTCACCTCGCCTGGCTGTGTTTCCCAATTGACATAAACAATGCAGAGCCAGGAGGGAATCATTAAAACCTGCCTGTGTTGCGTCGCATCGAATGACGGCGTTGCCCACATAGTTTTATGTTGACCCATTTTTCTAAAAACATGTCGAGTAATTTCTTTCTGTTTGTTTTCAAAACAAGCAACAGCTGGTTGTTACTCTCAGATACACACAGAGCCAGTAGTGGTAAAAGTAAAAGTAAAAAAAGAAACACAGTTTCTTTCCAACACAGGTAGCTTATCTGAGTAAAAAGCAGACCAATGTACTTGTCTTAAAATAAGTTGATTCTGCACAGAGTTTTTGGTGGGGCCTTGTTAGGTTTTTTATTGTTTTTCAGTAATAACAAAGTCTATCTCAGTAGGTAGGTAAAATGGAGTAAATGGTGTAACAGCTATGTAATATCATGTGCTAATGTTGTAATTACACCATGAAATCACTTTTACTTTTACTTTGTCCACCACCGCACAGAGCAGTCAGCCAGCTTACATACAGGGTGCATCCCAATATGTGTCCTTGCCTCCTCCACTGGTGTTTGTCTCCTCGTCCCGCCTCCTGGCCCCTCCTCCGTGGAGAAAACGATGAAGTTTCCCAGCTGTCATCCTAACAACTTTTGAGGGACTGTTTTTCATTCACCATCCCAATTGCAAATGAGAAAAAGACTTTACAATTGAGCTTTTGCAAGATATTGAAATATAATGCTGTTGTCAGTGATGTCATCATGACGAGAAGCAAGTGGAGGAGGCAAGGTCACATATTGGGATGCACCCACAGCCTCCCCACTCTAGTCGACCCATGCCTGCAGGTCACCTAGGGGTCGCTGTCGAGAGACAGCCCTGAATGGAGCCTGCACGCCTCCGTTGGCGCCCCTATAGTGCAGTACCACATGGGGAAGTGGCGAGTCTATAACCCATTACAATCTCTATGCAGAGCAGGAGAAGGGAGCCAATTAGAGTCGGATATCCACGAGAAACCCGGAAAAAAACCCTCTCATTTGTCCACAAGCCACATTACTAGCTTGCAAAAACGGCTTGAAACAAAGCAACCAAAACTTTTTTCTCAATAGGACCTATGCGTGTCGCACTCTTCATGTAAGGGTTAACGTTCGGCGAGAAGGTCGCTACCGTGGAATAGCAGCACGACAGAGAGAATCTTTAGACCCCGACGCGGCCGACTCGCCGAACGTTAACCCGCTTATTATATGGATAGACTTAAATGATTCACACATGGCGGGGACATTTCTTTATTTAATGTTAAGTTTATTATAATTTTTCATGTCAAAAGATTGTTGCTGCGCAAAACAAAACAGTGCCGTTGTGGAACACCGCTAGGCAACAGGTAGCCTAGACAACAGGTGTTGTCTATCACAGCAGCTGATTAGAGTCTTGTTGAAAAGTCGCTTTAGCAGTGAAAAGTCTTGTTGCCATTGACAGCGGTCTGATATAGACCAACCCGTCCGTTATCGAAAAATATCAGACGTGCGAACGTTGGGGAGCCCCATTGAAATGAATGGAGCATTCGACCGATGACGTCACAGCATATAATAACAATGGGGAACACATAAGTATTAATGAATGACAATGACAGGACAAATTTGAGGTACATTTTGGCAACAGGAGTCAATATATAGCAAGAATTGGACATACACTTCCCAATGACGGTGGGCTGGTGAGATGTCATTTTTCTCATGTACCACTTAGTTTTTATTGTAAAAACCCTACAATAAATCCAGAATATGATGAAGAGTAATAATTTTGAAGAGAACCTAAGCTATTCATTTGTGATACATGAGTTAATGTTTGAGAAATTTAGCTCCAAGAAGTGCAGTGCATGATGGGTATGCAATCTACTCTGAGCCTACCTTCGTCCTTAACTCCTCCCCCTCACTCGTGCAATTGAGTTGTTACACAAACAAAACTGTTACCAGGCAGCGCCACTACTAGCCACAGGCATTTAGGGTCTTATTATGTAGAGTAGAGTATATGTCGTGGAAAACCCACACTTTTCTTTTTGGGGAGAGAACTCACCAGTCCCCCTACAGGTATATAAGGACCCCTTGACCATGAACAACCACAGACACAGGAATGCAGTTTACAATATTTATTAGTACCCCCTTGCAACCCCCCTTCATACAAAACACTTCAGTAGGGAATAAATAATCACAGTGAATCAGAGGCTACATCTAAGTAGGTCACAGCAACGGAAATACCAAATAGCACAACTCAACATTTCCAATATCAATGTCCATACACAATAGTCAGCAGCAACAATAACTACACCACTCAGGTCTCATGGCACACCACACTTAGGAGAGACAGTTCATAAGGCAGACACTGCATACCCACACGTGCATGTTCCACTACCAGGGCACTATAGATGGGGCGTTGGCAAGGGAGTTCACCCCAACATACAACATAACATAAATAAAACAAAAACAACATAAAGCAAACCATTGGGGGACTAGGTGGCACCACCGTCGCCACCAATTACATCCCCCAAAAAGAAAACACAAGCAAAGTAACAAACCCAAATGAAAACAATAACTCCCCTCGGCTCACGGCCTATATACTGTTCACAGTAATGTCCCAGTCCCACAGTTCACTTAACTGGCGGCCGTCGCGACCAAGTCCATGTAGGCAGCCAGAACGCCGCCTCGCTGGTTTCTGTGACGCTCGGTTGATCAGTCCGAACGTGCCCACACCTCGGCTCGGTAGCGTCGCTCCGCCCTCCTCGAGTCGCAGCTGTAGGAAGTAGGACACACCTCAGGTCGCGCAATCACCAATTCACAGGGAAAGCAAAACACCATTGCATTGGGAGGCAGTACAATACTACTTTCCTTTTCTTGGTGATTGTGTGCGCAGTATCATCACATCCCATCAAAACGCCTCTGCACCGGATCCGTCGGCAGACACTCCTCCCGGGGCTCCGCACCGTCTGGGAAGAGAAACGAGAGCACTGAGCGGCTGGGCAACAACACTGCAGTTAGCCTCACTCTCACCGGTTTGATATGCTCACGTTCCTTAGCATCGTCTTGTCTTCAAGCCCATCACAGCAACGCCAGTACATCGCGAAGCTGTCCAGTAGGTCCGCCTTCGCCGTCGTGCCTAGAGGGGGGGGGACAAAACAGAAACGGACAGCGGGGCAAAAATGTCCACAGTCCAACGTCCGCACGCAGTAGGCAACACTCTGCCCGTGTTCCCCTGCCGTCTGCCCCCTCACTCAAGTTCAGGTCCTTTTTATCGAGGTGATCAGCCAATGTGAAAGTCCCCAGCTGATTGCTCACCTGCACCTCATTATTGGCAGCGTCTGGCAGCCAGTCCCATCATTATTGGCTGCAAATAGCCGACAGTCAGTCCTTTACACATAGCATGTCACATATTACCCAGGGCACAACATGTAAACATTAAAACACAGCTTACCCTCAGTGCAGTACAAGCCTTTCCCCCGGCGTGACAAGTAGAGTAGAGTAGAGTATCATTTATTGATCCCAGGGGGAAATTAAGGTGTCAAGTAGCATACATACATAAATACAAAAATACATTGCCCACAAGACATTACACATATACTTACACATACAGTAACCATATATAGCTCACCGCTACATACATTTAGCCAAGGTATCTCACTCTCTCTCTCTCTCATGCGCGCACACACACACACACACCCACCAAATTACAAAGTGTCCATAGTATTACATGTGCCTTAGCTGAGTGCCAATTGGAAGCCAAGACAAAGTGACCACTAAAGTGTCCAGGAGCATCAATAGTCTCTCTGCCTAGTACAATTTTACAATTTTGCAATTTTAAACTGTTGTAATTCACTGTTGCCAAATGAAAGTTACCAGTCAGACCCCTCTAACATTTTTTGAATCATGTTTGTTCACAAGCCCACATGAAGATGAAAAAGGCAAATGAAAATCAAATGCAAATACTTACAATTCCCTTCTCACTCTGTTCAACAGGTGTGTTCACTGCGACGGTCAAAGGAATGTATTTCTTCCGGTTCTCCATGTTCAACCAGCAGGTGTCTAATCCCAAATCGGTGGTTTACCTCAAGAGGAACAGTCAGGTGGTGGCATCCGTGTGGGACCTGGGCCCAGGGGACAGCAATGACACCGGTAGCAATGCGGTGGTCATCCCCTTGGAGGTGGGAGACAACGTGTGGGTGGAGCTGCAGCCTGATAAGGTCATCTATGATGACAGTACACTCTCACTCACAACCCTCAGTGGATTCCTGCTCTTCCCCATGTAGACTAGTCTTAAAACAATACGGTACCATATATGGTTTCATATCAGCTGATTTTACAACTTTCCTTGAGTTACATAATTGAGTTTGACCTTTCTTCTTTTCTGCCAGGCAGTCTCTTGGGCGTATTCAGATCAGGAAAGTCCGATAGTTCACTTTCTTTGGTCCAAATCAAATACTTAAATTTTGGTACAGTTCGCTTACAGACTGTGTACATTTCAGTAAGCGTACCAAACTCGACAACAAAGCCACGCGGCCTGAGATCGTTCAGCTATTGGTCAGAAACGACATGCGCAACAAGTTAAAGTAGCAGCAGGGCTCTAGACTAACTTTTTTTTCTAGGGTGCACCAGCACAAAAGTTAGGTGCCCCCAAATTTCCAAACACATTCCATTGCAGTTTACAAGGTTTTCAAATGCTTGTGTTGTTGTTATTGTCACTATTATTATTTTTATTATTGTTGTTGTTGTTATTATTAGCCTATGCATTCCTTAAAGAAATAAAACGATTAGGCTAAACTTATTTTTCTGATGCAATAAAGTCTACTTTTACTTTAGTATTTATGTTTCATTTCAGTAATAAGAGAAAATGGGCATATTGACACAAAGTCAAAATGATGCTTAACTTGGGCATGGGCATGCTCCACCTCTATGTGCCCAATGTATGTAGGCTACCCTGGTCTTCCTCTCTGCAAGGTACGAACGTAAAATGGCGACGCAATGTCAGTAATCTGTCTATTAGGAATGATAGCACTGTCTGTTATTTCCACAGTCGTCTTCAGCATTAAAGCCTCTGCTATGACCCCTATAAACACCACATCGTTGATGTACACATCGAGCCATATGGAGAATTAGTTCTGACTTAAACTTCGTGAATGAAATCTCTTCATTCTCTATGTTGTAAGCTTAAAGGGACACTCCACCCATTTGCATTAGGCTTTCCATTGCTAGACACCCACTCATACTTTTGAATGGTCATGCAACACTCTCTCAATTCCCCCTGAGACAGGAGAAATCCGTATTCACCTCTTAACACTTTCTCCTACAATGATGTAAAAATCGCCATCTTGCATCATTGTAGGATGAAGTGAAAGAGAGGTGGATTTCTGTTGAGACTACAAGCCTTTTTCCCCACCCTTTCAACCCTGCCCATAGGGGGTTGGACCTAATGCTCTAACAGACCTATCACAGATCAGTGTCCCAGTGCTTTTGAAATCACTAGCCCCATACGACTTTTGTTGGTGTCGACCAACATTGACGAAGCACGTGAGCGAGAACTTGTCACGATGTGGGTGTTATTAAATACAGCGCATATAAAGTCGGCCACAAATATGAACGAGACGATGAGCTCGCACCGGTTTGCTCTACTAACACACCACGTGTGTGGAGTGGGGGGACAGGCAGTGAGGAGGAGCTGAAGGGGGACCTGCGCAAACTTGTGTAGAGGCGTGAGACAAGACCCATATACACACGTGAGTGAGTTGTTGACCAACCAGTTCATGGGCGCGTGACCTCTGAGGCAGTCCGCAGAAAAGCGTTGAAGGGGATAAGCAACTGCAGAGGTTGCAAGATCTGACTGCAGTTGCATTCATCCCGCAATAGTTTGACACCATGTGACATGTCACCTCGTCGACGCAACATCGACGAAATTTCGAAGTTTGACAGGAAATCTAACCGTCATGCAGCATTTTCATCCAGGGTGCATTGCTGTCTAAATGCGCATGCATGCGTTGACGACAGGTCGATCGCACCTATTGGCAATGAGGCTCCAGTAAGCAGTGTTGCCAAATTGGGCTGTTTCCCGCCCAATTGGGCTGCTTGGGATTCCGGCGCTGCACTGCGGCGACGAGTGCCTGTCAGTGCGTCTGAACTATTTGTTTGTTTGTTATAGTTTATGTTTAACGTTGTCTTTTGTTACAAAAAACCCGGCCTACACGGTTTTGGATGTTTTGATCTCTGCCAAGGAAAACATCAACTTCAAGCAGGATGCGTCTAAAGGTGTTTCTGCTCATGATCCTGGCAATCCACCTGTTGCTACCGTCGGCCATTCTCTCACTGCACACTGGCCAAACTCCGGAGAGGATCGCTGTTACAGCTAATGAGATCCTACGCTACAGCCGAGACCAACTACTGCAATGGCGAGATTTGCAGACCAGCAACTTTCCAGTCAATCTGCCTGAGGAGTGTACAAGGCGGCCCGAAACAGTGAGGAGGAAAAGAGGCCGACGTGGTGGAGTACGCTGCAGGGTACGCGCACGGGGGAGGAAACCACCTCTGCCTACTATCATCTTGGCGAACGCCCGCTCCTTGCTGAAACAACTGACAGAGCTACGAACGGCAGTGAGGTACCTTTCTGATTTTCGAGAAAGTTGTTTGCTGTGTTTCACGGAGACGTGGCTCAAGGATAGGACTGACAGTTCATCCCTGAGAATTCCAGGATTCTGTGACCCGATTAGGTTGGACAGAGACGCACAAGTAACCGGCAAAAAGCTGGGTGGGGGAGTGTGCGTATACATAAATGAGGCATGGTGCAATAACTACACACTCAGAGACTCTCAGTGCTCGGAGGACATTGAGCTGTTATCCCTGTCGCTGAGGCCTTTTTACTTGCCCAGGGAATTTGGCCAAGTATTCGTCACCGTTGTGTACATACACCCACGGGCGAACACAAAGGCTGCCGCAAATCGGATATGCGACGCAGTGACAAAAATAGAAAACATTGCTCCCGACGCCCCAAAGTTTATTCTCGGAGACTTTAATGGATGTTCCATCAAAAGTGTGTTGCCTAATTACTATCAATATGTCAAGTGTCCGACTAGGAAGGAGAAAACCCTAGATCTATGCTTTGGGAATATTAAAGACGCTTACAAATGCTATGCAAAAGCCCCGCTTGGGGATTCGGACCACAATGTTATCCACCTTGTCCCACAGTACAAACAAAAGTTGAAGTCGCGGAAACCAGAGATTAAGACAATTAAACGATGGACTGATGAATCTATTGAACGTCTTAGAGGATGCTTTGACTGTACTGCGTGGGATACCTTTGTGGACACAAGCGCGAATTTAGAAGAACTGAACTCTGTTGTCACGGACTACATACTTTTTTGTGTGGACTGTGTAATTCCAGATAAAACTTTCAGAGTCTTTCCAAATGATAAACCTTGGGTTAATAAAGAATTAAAACTAGCACTGAAAAGGAAAAGAATGGCATTTGAACAGGGGGACATGTTAAAGATGAACGATATTCGGAAGGATATTAGACAGATAATACACAACAGCAAACAAAATTACAAACTGAAGATTGAAGCGCAAATGAGAGGAAATGACCTAAGGCATGCATGGCAAGGGATGTATACAATGATTGGAAAGGAGGATAAGAAAACACACATTACTACAGATGGAGATGATGTAATGTTTGCAAATGAATTGAATAATTTCTATGCCAGATTTGAAACATCAGATTTTGTATCACAACGCAACGCAATTAGAGAACAACTAGGCCTAGACAACAATTATGACACCCCCTCTATCAGGGTAACTGATGATGAGGTGCGTAGAATCTTTAATAGAGTTGACCCCAAAAAATCATCTGGCCCTGATCATGTGAGAGGAAGGGTTCTTAAAGAGTGTAGTGAGCAGCTAAGCTATGTCATATTTTTCAAATGTCTCTGGAGACACATTATATTCCCAAGGTCTGGAAATCTTCAGTTATAGTACCAGTCCCGAAGGTACCAAAACCATGCGTTTTAAATGACTATCGCCCAGTGGCCCTTACGTCAATCATAATGAAGAGTCTTGAGAGGATTGTCTTAAAACATGTTCTGAGGGAAGTGCAGCATAGTACTGACCCTTTACAATTTGCCTATAGGGCTATGAGGAGCACAGATGATGCTCTATTGTACATGCTCCACAACATATATTGCCACTTAGACAGGCCCAAACAATATGCTCGGGTTCTCTTCATAGATTTCTCGTCCGCGTTCAACACCATTAGGCCCCATCTTATGATGGAGAGGCTTTTAAACCTGGGTGTGAATTCAAACTTAATAAAATGGGTTGAGTCCTTTCTGACCGAGAGAACACAGTGTGTTCGGGTAAACAAAGCTGTGTCCTCCCCAATTTTTACTAACACTGGGGCTCCACAAGGGAGCGTAATTTCCCCTGTGCTCTTTACACTCTACACAAATGAGTGTAGAAGCAATACAACTGATCATGTCACGATTAAATTCGCAGACGATACAGCCATAGTGGGGTTAATTAAAGACAATAATGAGACCCAATACAGGGCCTGGGTGGATCAGTTTGTAGAGTGGTGTGAGTCCAGCTGTCTTTTTCTAAATACAAGAAAGACAAAAGAACTCATTGTGGATTTTAGAACGGGGAGACACACCCATCAGAACATGGTCATACATGGGGAAGACATTGAGGTGGTGAAAAACTATAAATATCTGGGAACTGTAATAGATGACAAATTAACTTGGAGCTGTAACACCGATACTATTTACAAAAAGGGAATGCAGAGACTGTACTTCATGCGAAAGCTAAGACAATTTAAAGTGGATAGGGACATGATGCGGGTTTTTTATCATTCTTTTGTTGAAAGCATTTTATGTTTCTGTTCTGTGGCCTGGTACTTCTCCCTGTCTGTTGTTAATAAAAATAAGCTGCATAAGATAATCAACATGGCCAGCAAGATTGCTTGCCAGCCACTAAATAGCATGGCCATGACTGTTGAAGCAAGGGTGGTAAAGAAGGCAAATACCATATGTGAGGATCTCTCCCACCCCTTACAGCAAGCATTTGAGTTGTTGCCCTCAGGTAGGAGGTTTAGGATACCTTCATTTAAGACAAACAGAGCCCGCCAATCATTTATACCTACTAGTATATCCATCCTAAATAAGACAACTGTAAGTTAGACTGAATAGCACACTGCACTTTGGTACTGAATACTGCACTTTACTGTGTTTATGTTGGGTTTTTTGTCAACCTGTCTTTTTGTCCTATAGAGGGAGGGGAGGCGAGGGGGGGGGGTCGTGTTTGTCTATTGTGTTCTTGTTTATTGTAATGTCTTTGTAATTGTATCAGATGCACTGAAAATGGCACAGAACAAATTTCCGAAAGGACAAATAAATAATCTATCTATCTATCTATCTGGGATGGCCGTCTGTGGGTAAAAATGGCATTTTGCAGGAAAACTCGCCCAATCTTTCCCATAGACATCAATACAATTGGGCGGGATTTAGTGCTCGCAGGCATGTTTTGAGCATTTTTTGGGCTGGACATTATCAGCCTCATCTGGCAACACTGCCAGTAAGTCACTGGCATAGCTGGAAAGGAGAAGCTGGAGCACACTGCAGCCTAGTTTTCAAGACTTTATTTCATGCACACACCCGACCAACGTTTCGTGTGTTGCTACACCTTCTTCTGAGTCAGATGATAGCAAGACAGAGACACACATTTCAAGACTTGACATTCACAGGTGATTCCACTTGGTTTGGCTAAATTGATCTCATCTCATCGCGGGTAATTGACCCCACCCCCCAACACCAGGACAAGATGGCAGACAAGCACTAAAAAGTCATTTTCTGCCTTTTCTCGGCCAAGAAGGCACCAAATAAAAAATGTATGCTACTATTCTAATATATATACCGGTATGACCCACTTTCAATACATATTCATGTCTCCACCAGTGGAATGCCCCTTTAAGAATGTCCACATCAACTAAATGAAAAGCTGTCATGAGGTTAAGATTCAACGTGAGGTTAAGATTCAAAATGCAAGCATATCAAAATTGTTTTTTGTTGTTTTTATTTTTTGGATGGAAGATCGTGATAAAAAATATTGAAATTTAGATATCATGTCAAAAAATTGTGATATGACATTTTTGCCATATCGCCCACCCCCATTTATATATAGGTTAGTAGCCCAGCTTTTTCCATACTCCTCCATAACCCTGTGCACTTACTTTGTCCTGCTTGCACACTCAACAAGTCCCCCAAAACGTATTCTGTATATTGCTGCACTTTGTCTGTTCTACATACTTGTGTTTTGCTGTACTCCGTATTCACCCCCACTCTCTGTACTTGCTCTTTGTCTCCTCCTTGTGTGTTGCTTTGAATAAAAGAGTCTGCTAAATGAAATATAATGTAATGCCATATTTACAGGGCTACCAGAGACTTTTATTTGGGTAATACAGCTTGACGTGCCCCAGCACAACACATTCATAGCGACTGTTACACACTTTGCATGCAGTGTTGACAGATGTTTCTGATCACATCCCGCCCAAAAGGTTATCAAAAAACGCCAAATTGCGCTAAATTCCGCCCAATTTCAACAAATTGTATTAACTTCTATAGGCCCAAAACAGCGGAAAAAACGGCAAATGGCCAATTTGTCCCGTTTTCACCCGCAGACGGCCATCCCAATTAGGCGGGTAACCGCCCAATCTGGCAACACTGTTTGCATGAAGCTTCATCAGACATTCATACCAAACTTTTCATGAAAATGTAAGACGAAAGAACAGCAGCTTGTCACAATAAAAGTTAAACAATTGCAAAGCAGCATTGTTTTTTTTAATTATTCTGAACCTTTCCTAATCATTACATTACATTACATTAGTATTTAGCAGACTCTTTTGTTCAAAGCGACTTACAAGGAGCAATTTAAACAAGAACAGGGTAAGGGACAGTGTACAGTTGCAGCACTGATAGCACTGTCCTACAAAGAGTAAGAGAACAATGCATTACAAAGTAGCAAAAGTAAACAAATACCTCAAGGTGCAGTGTACAGTTGCAACACTGACAACACAATAGAACCAACATTAAATAATAGGAAGGTAACAAGGCAAATTGGATAATAAGCAAGACATCTAGGCGCAGTATACAGTTGCAACACTGGCAACAATGTCCAACACAATGAGAAAGCAAAATATAAAATAATTAAAGGATTTAAAAAGGATGTTAAAAGCAAATTAGGTACATAAAGATGTTAGGTACATAAGAGATGTTAATAGCAGTGGCTATTAGAGACTAAGACTAAGGAAAGAGACTAAAAACTAAAGGCTACAAGGTGAGTAGAATTAGTTATGTCAGAGTGCATGGAAGCTTTCCAACATAACTAACTCTACTCTAACTCTACTAATCGCAACCGATCTGGGTCTGGGGAAACAACTGCAAGAGGCCAAGCTGCAGAGAGAGAAGTTGCGGAGCTGCGAACTCTTGTTACTAAAGGTGCGATAGGCAAACACTTTCATACAGTCATTACAGCTAGGGAAAATACAAACGTATGTATAGAAACTGGGCAGCCATGGCTCAATGGTTAGAGTGGCTGAAGTGCTCTTGAGCAAGGCACCTAACCCGACTGGAAACAATACCCTGTAAATAACTGCAAGTCGCTTTGGATAAAAGTGTCAGCTAAGCGGAATGTAGTGTACAGTAACTGCTCGTAAATACTTATTTTCATTTCAATTGAACACTCACCGGTACGGTATCAAACTTGGAGAATTGAAGGNAAAAAACGTTTTTTTGCATGTGGGGCCTTATTTCTGGAATAAAACACATCACTCTACACACCCATACCACTTTTTTCCCATTTGATGCAGTTTGGAAGATTTTGTGTCAGACGGTATCCACTCAACGGTAGCCGTAGGGGCAACATTTCCAAGCCCATAAATGACTTTTCCCCACTTTTTAAACGTTGTGCAGATGTGCCATAGTCGAATCAAACACTTCCCGCGTCTGTCACACCCCCGCCTACTTGTACTCATTTATTTCTGAAAACGGCAATGAAGGCGGCACCGTGACGTCATCGGCTGGCGACACTATTTATTTTGACAGCCGTAAGCTGGCTGCCATTGCATTGCATGTTGCGGTCTGTGTTTGCAATTAAGCAGTTAGCAAGCAAGGCTGTGAAAACTTCCTCTTTTACAGAAGATGGCAGAAGATTCTGACTTTGAATTCGAAGATGACTTTGTGTATGATGGCCGTCCGTATCGTTTTGAGCCTGAGTATACAGATGAGGAGCTGTTGGAAAGAAGAAGGCAGAGACAGGCTATGGAACAGCGGACCAAGCTACAACCAGTAGCGCGCTCACGAACAGATGGTATCTGGTGGTGCTCTTGTGGACACGTTCTATGATGAAAACCGAAGATGAATGTCTGTGCTGTATCGAATGGGATTTGCGTCCAGGAGGTGAACGGCTGGGTGATTCTAACCAGGCATGCTGTCTTACAACTCTAGAGGATGTCCGTGCCTTGATGAACCGTGGAGTCATAGAAACGTTTTTTCGTGTTCCCAAACTGAACTGGAGGACACAGCCCCAGCCAGCGGTATCAAATGGACAGCTGTCTGTTGAGTAAGTAGCATGATAACGAACGTGTGATGCAGATTTGAATTGTCACCGTTAGACTGTTACTATTCAGAGTATTGTTCTCACTCATGCATTACTGCATACTAATCACTGTGATCATTTTTTCCATAGGCAATTTCGGCTAGTAGCATATCGAATTGTTCTCGACTGGGCACTTGGAGGGCTACGACTGGGACCAGGCCACAGAAAGGTGATTCCCAGCTGCATCGTGAGCCTTATCAGAAGCAAGTATCCATCTCCCAGCGGAGACTATGTTGGATTCACGGATGCAGAGCTCCTCAGTATATTCGAATAGCATACCTTACACTATTATATTACCTTCAAAAACGTTCATAGGCTACATCCGATAGCCTACCTGCACTGTGATACAACAGGAAATGTCCAAGCCCCGACAGCAGTTGGCAAGCATTGCAAACACGTTTTACAATTCATTATTGCCTCAATTGTGTTCAGATGCACTGCCAGAGACTAGCAGCTTCTTTTGACAAGCATATACCTAATGCATATATCATACTGAATAGATGTCATTACTATCTATTGTAAATTTTATAATATCATTACAATCTATTGTACATTTTCAATAAATGGAAAGAACCAAGATCAGTTGTGTTTGGGCTTTATTTGTACAAAATGTCATTCATAATAAGACATTCATTCGACAACACAGCATAAGCTACAGTCAGACAGTAATGAAAAATGCTGAGTCCTGTTTTGTTTTTTGTCCAAGGCCTCTCAGGGGCTTTGAGGTAGTTTGCAACACCTTGACCTTTTTCCAAGTATTTCAACTAACTGTAAACATATATGTTAAAGTGGCACATATGGTTGTATTCTGAAAAGCCTAACAAAACTAATATGACAGTAAAGTGAATATAATCCAAACAATTTTCATTTAGATTGAGTGTAAACAAAACTGTACAAAAAAGTGGTAGAGTTCTTCAGTCAGTGCAAGAAAACAGTGTAAATAAGTAAAAAGAGCATTTAGAAAGTTTTCTTACAGCGAGTAAAAAAGTAATTGAAAGTCACCCTGTTTCTCTGCTAGTTGAATACTAATTAGATGGACCTGTAACACCTCTAATGGAAGACCCTTGGGTGTTGGATTCAAAGAAAAAGTCAGTGGGTCTAATAGGGCTTAGCTCTCAATCCTCCAAAGCGACTGGTCCGTCTAGCCACTAAAAAGTTTTTGTCTGGTCTGGCGACTGGAGCAATATTCTGAAGCAGTCTTTTGCAACGTGGCTTCTTGTACTGCTCTGTGTATGCTATACTAGCATCATCCCTCATCTCCAAGGCACGCTCAATTAGGGTCCTTCTGAAGGTCTGTGTCGTCTTCTGGTAGATGGGCTTTGACACTCAATCCCCTGACTGCCTGGAATATGGGAAGGACCAACGGAGTTCACCTGGGGAAATAAAGATGAAACTTTGTTTATTTACCAGTAGATTGTCAGTGGCAGAACAATTACACACAGGGCCCCCATAGGTTGCAGGGCACCCACCAGCATTACATGTGGGCCCTTGGGCAAATGCTGCATACTGTTATTGACCGTTACGATTCCATTTCAAAGACAACACACAAGCTTCCAGTAAGACATGGCAGCAATAAAGCAAAGCGGTCAATCAAATGAAGGTGAATGCTTCCCATACTACTTCAAGCATACACTTTGTGAGACCACCCCCCTCCCCTATTTTAGATATAACCATTTCAGTTGTTCACCTAGAGTGATTGAATACCTTCACACACAGTGTACACAGGTATAAACAAATGTATGGACATATTACCTGCTTTAGTTGTGGCCTGTTGCCTCCCAACATTTTCGTTATGATCCATGATTGCTAATTGTGTCCGAGCCCGCATGGAGTCATAATTGAAGTGCAGTCTTTTTGGGACATATTTCAGCATCACTGAGTGGTAGGCCTCCAGAGGTCCTGTATAGACAAATGACAGAACACCACATGCACAGCCAACAATAAAATAAATACATTGAAATTCAGATGCAATGTTTTCAGAGTGTCAGAGTGAACCAGCAAATACCAATATTACAAGAAAGTTATCTACCCTTATACGTTGGTGGCAGACATTTCTAAATGTGGGTGGGGGTGACATAGTTATGTAACAGGGATGTACCAGTATGCTTGAACAACGTCATCTGCCGCAGGTCATGAAGGAGATTTCGGTTGGTGACTATGTCCTTCAGGGCGGAGAAAGCAGGTGAATCAGGTGAAATCCACTTCTTTCTCTCTTGCTCCTCATCAGACAAGGGGGGGGGGTGGAGACAGGTGTGCTCACTGCTCCCTTCTTCCCATCGATGCACCCCAGTGATGTGGTACAGCAGGGAAGTCCATCGACAGATACAAAGCTGAAACATTGAAAGGAAATGCTCAGTGAAAATTTCAATATGTGTTCATCCAAAAACGAGGACAGGGTTTGATTTCAGTGTGTGAGCAGCTATTTATGACAGGTTTTCATGCATTAGAGATGGACCTGGTGCACAATAAAACAGTGTGTATTTTGTCAGAATAATAGTGAAGGGCGAAATATTGTCATGTAATGGCAGTTTTCAAAATAAAAGGTGTTTGATTGTTGTTCTTACCAATGGTTGCGACCACGTGGGAGCCAAGGCATAGTACTTCCCAGATAACGAACGGCTTTTTGGTGTTGTTGTAGTCTGGGGGGGGCTTGTCATAAGCACATTCAATGCAGAGTCAAATGGCCCTCTAGATCCTGATGGTTCCTCCAGTGCACCGTGTTGGCTTTTCTCAGGAGTTGACTGAGGAAGTGAAGGTCACTGCAAGGCTGAAACCACTGTGGCACTTTCCTAAAAGAGAAAATAAATACAAAAAGGAATACATAAATAAGACACATCACACTGCATCAATGTCATCAGCTTGGGACTATGATGAATCCCCTTTCTTGTTCATCTGACATTGAGACATAGGCTATACATACAAGTCAGTGACTGTAGTATTCAGAGAAATCAACACAGCTGAACCATGTCCATTCCTCATTTAAACCTCATTTAAACCTTTTATTTTGGACCTTTTTACAAACTTCTGCAACAGTAAAGATAGTGTTTATGATGTCTTTATATCTTTTTGTATGCATATCTTGCATGCCTGTCTATCTGGCTTTCATGACGTTGGAAATCTGCATCTACAATACCCCATACACACCTCATTCACCTATGGGTTGCATCGTACAATCAACATGACGCAATGAAAGTAAAATACGGTGTGGTTCGAAACAAACCAGCATTCCATTGTTGATGTACTGGTAATTCGTGAACGGCTCCAAAAGTCAAGGCTCTGATGATGACTGTTCACTGATCGCTCTGGGAGACCGTTCACAAATGCACCCAGCAGTAGAGCTAGTCTAGAGCTCTATTTTGCAATCGATAGTCTGGCTAGTGGGAGCGAGCCGACCGGGGAGCGTCCTGCGTTGGGAGCGACAATCAGGGAATCTTTTGCATCACAGGTAGCCTGCTTGGGTCATGTCAACTGTTTTACCTCTACGTTTCAATTTTGTTCCCCAATGTTCCAAATGCACCCACTGCTGCTTCCGACAAAACGGACAACTTGGAAATGGTGCACACAACTTATAATTTGGCTTGTTTGAATGTTTGCTAGCAGTAGACTTTGCACTGATTCAAGTACAGGGTAATCACATACAATTAGCTCGTGGACATGTGAAAGCTAGCTTACCGTAGTTTCCTCTGAGCGTTGTTTCGGTGGCCGTAGGCACAGCGCCGGTCTTGAGAATTCGATACAGAGATGTTTGGCCAGGTTTCATTTCCTTTAGTGAACAAAAATCATCGGCATAGAAATGGGCACTACAAACTTGATGATCAGCGCGTCGCAATCGCTGCGGTCTGATGTTAGGATCCATTTTCTCATTGCGATAAGCCACAGTCTCAATACTTCTCGGTTTTGCAGAGGAAGCCGGTGAAAAGACAAGGATGTCCATCGTCATCTTGTTTTCGCATCCTGGGAATGTACACATTCGAACCATTTTTTGCAAAACCCAAATATTACTCCCAAAAAGCTAATGTTTACAAGCGTTTTGCAGTCCTAGCTGATTGAGCGAGCGAAGGAAGCTCAACCGCCTGCTGTCAGAATAAATGGTGTCGCCAGCCGATGACGTCACGGTGCCGCCTTCATTGCCGTTTTCAGAAATAAATGAGTACAAGTAGGCGGGGGTGTGACAGACGCGGGAAGTGTTTGATTCGACTATGGCACATCTGCACAACGTTTAAAAAGTGGGGAAAAGTCATTTATGGGCTTGGAAATGTTGCCCCTACGGCTACCGTTGAGTGGATACCGTCTGACACAAAATCTTCCAAACTGCATCAAATGGGAAAAAAGTGGTATGGGTGTGTAGAGTGATGTGTTTTATTCCAGAAATAAGGCCCCACATGCAAAAAAAAACGTTTTTAGATGCGTCCAGCATCTCTATAAGAGGGTCTGTCCGTCCGTCCGTCCGTCTGAAACGCTGTCTGAAACGCTTTCCTTGTCTGAAACGCTGTCTGAAACGCATTCCTTCAATTGTTCAGAGAGGCATTTTGGCCTGGAGCGAATGCGTGTCAAAACGTATACGATATGTTACCAAACCGGCAAGGCTAAGCTGATGGCATTGTGAGACAACTGAGGGGTGCATTCAATTTTCGGCATTGTTTTGCGTTTGGACAGTGGTAGGCAACTTCGTTCCTTCTCCACAGCACACCAACACCACTGTGAGTGTCACTTCATGTTCACGGTCTTGTGATAGGCCTACACTTCGGCTGATAGTGTCGCGTTGTGCAGCTATTTTGGTTCATCAGAATGGAAATGAACGATTTAGAAGTCGGCAGGCAGTATTTCACACAGATGTTTGTGCTCGGATAGAGTGGCGTTTGCATTGCATAACGCTCCACGACATTGAACCGTAATAAGTTGACAGGCGACCAGCACCGCTACAGCTCTTCCTCTAAACGTGAGTTTGCAAACATTCTGCCACTACGTTTCAGTGAGTAGTCAGTGTTCTCGAACTAGAACTAGTAGACAGATGGGCCATTTGCATTTCACATACGCTGTGTTACTGATGTTCTCGGGCATATTGCAAGGGAGAGTCGTTTTCTGCTGGCGGTCGCGTGGACCCCACAGGTGCTTTCCCTTGCGCTCAGAGAGAGCACGGGACAGAACGCGTATTTTGCTTCGTAATTGGTTTGCAGTCGTATGAATTTGGTAAACTCTGCCACTGAAGCTCACTGCTTTGTGCCTTTGACGGTAAAAAGCTGGCATTGAAAATTAAGCGCACAATGCATCCAAAGGGTGAACCCATAGCGCATGATTCACCCAAACGGTTTTATTTATTTATTAGGCTATTTGGCGATGTTTAGTTTCTTTCCCACATGCACATGACGCTGAAATGGCGTGATAGCCTACTAAAGGTTGATAAATAATCTAGTACTAATATCTGGTAATTTGTAATGTAGCCACTTGATCTATGTGAAATTAGAAATTAGATGCTTCTTTTCCAAATCCAAGCATGATGGCCTTATTATAGTCTAAACTGCAAAATATAAAGCTTTGTCTCGTCATTTCGCTGCCTGCCACATTATTTGGAGTTTCCATGGGCAATAGGCTATGACCAATAAACAAAAAGCACATCCTCAGAGGGGGGTGGGCGTTGACAGGTTAGGAGGAGGCCAGCGGGGCGTTTTGGGGGAAAAAAAGGTTGGAACTGGCATAGAGGGACGCATCTGTTGTCCGCCTGTCGGCCTTGTTTCCCTTTAATCTTGATGTATTTTTTTTCTTCTTTTACTTACAACTTTGTGTGTGTGCAAGTGGGGGGCAATTATCTTGTCAGGACAATGTGAGAGAAGACAGGAAACGAGCTGGAGAGAGACAGACTGGGAAGGGTTGGGAAATTACGCTGGACTTGAGTCACATCCTTATGTATGGTGACAGTATAATCAGTATTAATAACCTTTGCAAAATGTGAAAAAATGGCAAATATAATGGTCACAAACAAAGTAAAACGAAAGGGTTTCTAATCTAAACTAAAGTGGTTCCCGCGATTTTTTTTTATTATTTCAGACCGACCTCAGGTGGCCTTCTCTGTTGGTCTCTTGCAGTCTGGTAATAGTAATGGAGACATTGGACTCTTCCCGGTGGACACCACTCTCAAGTACAAGAAGATTTTTTCTAATGCAGGCAACAGATACAATCCATCAACAGGTAGCCTACTGTGTTGTGCTGGGCCTAGGACAAAGTCGTCTGAAAGGGCCCCCCACCCAATACATGCAATCTAATTAGGACCCAATTCTGGGCCCCCTCTCTTCCTGGACCATGACAATATACCTGTCCCGCCTGTGCTACGAAACAGCAGAGCATGGATACACAAGGGATGGGTGTCGACAAAATAGACCTCTGTCATAAATGGCATCCGACATCTGCGGACATCCATCATGGCATAATGCAAAGGTGTATGTACAGTCAATCCGGAAAGTATTCACAGCGCTTCACTTTTTTCACATTTTATTATCTTACAACCTTATTCCAAATGAATCTCTGTTATCAAAATCCTACGCAAATTATTCCATTATGACCATGCGGAAAATGAGTTGTCTTGACAGTTTTAAAAATGTATAAAAACAAAAAACAAAGAAAACATATTTACAAAAGTATTCACAGCCTTTGCTTAATACTTTGTAGAACCACCTTTGGCAGCAACTACATTCATTTTTTTCATTTCGAAATGAAAAGGGATTAAAAGGGAGGTCATCGGTGTGTGTTTCAACCTTTTAGTACATTGAAATTGTACATTTTGAGTCTGCACCTGGCTAAAATAGATGGGTGTGAGTTTTGAATGAAATCCTATGGAGAGTATCATGATCTGCTTTTGTAGTCACAATGCAAGTTGACATGCATGCTTCTTTAGGTGTAATTCAGATTAACATGGTTTGGCGATGTATGGATGCCGGCAACATTGTCAGTCCCACAACCATGCTTGACTAGCCAGATGATGCACTTTTTGTGTAAAACTCACTTGTTTACCACCACACATGCTTGACGCCATCTAAAGCAAATTTGTTTATCTTGGTCTCAAGAGAGATGAACAGACCAAGGATATGGATCACTGGAACCATGCCGTGTGGTCTGATGAGACCAAGATAAACAATTTTGCTTTAGATGGTGTTAAGCATGTGTGGTGGTAAACAAGTGAATTTTACCAAAAAAGTGCATCATCTGGCTAGTCAAGCATGGTAGTGGGACTGACATCGTTTGGGGATGTATGAATGCCGTCAACATTGGAAATCTGAATTACACCTAAAGAAGCATGCATGTCAACATGCACTGTGACTACAGAAGCAGATCAAGATACTCTCCATAGGATTTCATTCAAAACTCACACCCATCTATTTTAGCCAGGTGCAGACTCAATATGTACAATTTCAATGTACTGAAAGGTTGACACACACACCCTTTCATTTTTTGAAATGAAAAAATGAATGTAGTTGCTGCCAAAGGTGGTTCTATAAAGTATTTAGCAACGGCTGGGGAACTTTTGTACAAATGATTTCTTTGTTTTTTATTTTTATAATTTTTCAAAACTGTCAAGACAACTTGTTTTTCACATGGTCATAGTGGAATAATTTGTGTAGGATTTTGACAACAGAGATTCATTTGTAGCATTTGGAATAAGGCTGTAAGATAATAAAATGTGAAAAAAGTGAAGCGCTGTGAATACTTTCCGGATTGACTGTATCTCATGCGAAACAAGCAAGGGAAATGGTGAAAATGGCGAAATTGTGCCCTGACCAAAACCATGTCTAACAGAATTTGGTGGAACATACAGCAACCGGTCACAGGCGTTGTGGAGCACAAGTTAAAATGCAAAGCTGTGATGCACAAATCACACACACACACCACTGCCAGAGAACTGGCAGTGCATCACACTGAAACTCCATAAATTACCATAGCTATGCGGATGATACCCAGCTCTACTTATCTATGTCCCCCAATGACTACACCCCCCTTGAATCACTCTATCATTGCATGGACCAAATTAACAAACATATGTCTCACAATTTCCTCCAGCTGAACACAGAAAAAACTGAAGTAATTATATTTGGGAAAAGAGAGGAGAGACAAAAGATTGCTACTATCCTTGAAACGAAGGGACTGAAAGCAAGGGAAACAGTTAAAAATCTTGGGGTCCTCATTGACAGTGACCTAAACTTCAACAGTCACATGAAAGCTATTACTAAGTCTGCATTTTATCACATAAAAAACGTCTCTAAATTTAGGGGCCTGATGTCTAAACATGATCTGGAGAAGCTAATACATGCCTTAATTTCTAGTAAGGTTGATTACTGTAACAGTCTTTTTACTGGCCTCCCCAATAAGACCATTAAACAGCTTCAACTTGTACAAAATGCAGCAGCAAGGGTTCTTACAAAAACAAGGATGTTCGACCACATTACTTCAATTTTAAGATCGCTGCATTGACTCCCAGTAAGCTACAGAATTGATTTTAAGGCAATGCAAATTGTGTTTAAGTCATTAAATGGAATGGGACCCACATATCTACTGGATATGTTTCAGCTGTATGCACCAACCAGGTCACTAAGGTCAACGGAGAAGAATTTGCTGGTGATTCCAAAAGTCAAAACAAAGTGTGGAGAGGCAGCCTTTAGCTTCTATGCTTCAAAGCTTTGGAACCAGCTTCCAGATGACATAAAAAATGCACCCACTATTGATAGCTTTAAATCTAGACTCAAGACAAAGCTGTTCTCAGATGCTTTCCCCTAGCTTAAATTACATATCATTCTTTTTTTATTATTATTTTTTTTATTTTTATGTTTATTTTTATTTTATTTTTTTATTATTATTATTTTTACCTTATGTTTTATCTTAATGTTTTAAATGTTTTTTGACTCTAATTAGGAATCTAATCTAGAAATCTATTTCCTTATTTTTTCCCTGTTTCCTTTCATTTACATTTATTAACTATGTGAAGCACATTGAGTTTCACCTGTGTATGAAATGCGCTATATAAATAAACTTGCCTTGCCTTGCCTTGCCTTGAAACGTATTCAAAAGTCGGGGTGCTTTGAAGTGATCCAGTCTCTCCCTTTATATTATTAATCGGATGGCAAAGAGTTTGAGCAATATGTGCACATATGACATCCATGAGTAAGTACCATGTGGAAATAAGTCAGTCAAGTAGGGCAGTGTTGAATTAGGTCAATAAGTAAGTATGTAATTGTTTAAATAAGTCACTAAGTATTGCAATAAATCATGTTAACCACAATAATTAAAGCCCAGATGGCTAAAATGAAAGGAAAAGATAAAGGTCCTTAAAGGTCCGCAACACTTTTAAGTGCAGAAAAGCAAACATTTCAAAACAAATAACAAATTCTAAGACCCACAATCATCTTGAGCGACCACATTCTCTGGCTGAACATGAACACTGTGTCTCTTGATCTTAAGAAACGCTTTCAATCTTCCTGCTTTGAAATACCCAACCACTATCTTTTTGGACTTTATACATTGAAAATGTAATACACTAAATGTATAGAGTAAATTGTGCATGTGAAAAATTATAATAAATTGTATTCTATTCATGTTATTCTTTATTCTTCTGAAGGTTACGCTTCACAACTGATGACATCCCTGGAAGAGGGGTATACGAATTCACCACAGGCCCTCCAAGACAGAAGTGCTCTTCTGGGTTCCGCTGCGCCACCTCCCCTCACCTCTTCTCTCCAGAAGATTGCCAAGGATGATATCTTCAACGGCACTCACGCTTCAACACTAGTGGCACATCTTAACACTCAAGTTTAGACTCCAAATACAAATCACAACTAATCATAACTATGTACAGTGTTTTTCAGTCATTTAAAATAGACTTGCTGTTTACATCTTTAATACACTCAATTGCCCCTTTTCTTATGTGTTTCATGTATGTACCAATAAATGTAAAACTACTGAAACCGTTTGTGCCTGTGAATGTCTTTATTTTATTTAAAAGAAAAAGAATCCTCCCCAAGATCAGCCCATTCAAAACCTTTATAGGTCCCTCCTTCCTCTGGGTACTGCCTCCTTATTGCAGCCACAACGCATGCCGGAATAGGTTTTCGTATCTGTCGGCCCCAAGTGCCATATGCCCAGCGGACAATCTGTTGGTATACTGTGTATCGATATTGCCTAGGGTGGGAAATTTCAATTTTCATCTTGCTATTGCAATTTCATGTTATTCATTACAATTAAACTGGACAGTTACAATGACAATGCCTTTTGCTACACAACTTAAGGACATGGTAAACTCCTGTATGCATCAGTCAGTCAGCATCGGTGCCACAAAGATGTTGTTGTAAGTGGATATGCGTTATTAGTCTAATGCAGTGTTTCCCAACCTTTTTTGTTTTGTGTACCCCCTGAGCCATTTTGTAAGATGATGAGTACCCCCTCACTCATGCTCCACATCTGTTCCTATATCCCAATGTGACTATACTCCATATATTTGTCATTATTACATTTTTCCACGTACCCCCTGCAGTGTGCTCGCATACCACTAGTGGTACACGTACCCCTGGTTGGGAAACACTGTATAGAAACATTATCTGCAAAATGCTTTGATGGAAACATACTCTGGCTTGGTGGCTTGGAGAGGACCATGTTCTTGCTTGAATGCCAAATATGCCACCTCCAGCACATACGGGTCCAGGCACACGCTCTGGAAACCAGAACGGCGCGTCAGGCAGGTAATGTCCTCTGGGAGCTTCTCAAGAAGAGCGCGATATTCCTCTATCTCCCTGCAACACACGCTCTCCAACGCAGAGGGCATGGACTCGCACTGGGTACAAAGGCACCTGTCAAATAAATGTGCATAGGTCATCGTGTTACCTTAAGTCAGTGGTTCTTAACCTGGGGTGCGGGCACCCCCTGGGGGTGCGCCAGAGATTTCAGGGGTTGCGCAGGATTTTGTTTGTGTTGAGGTTGTGACCAAAATTCTGCTTCCAAACATTATATTTAGGCCACATCAAGACCAAATTAAAACATGTTTTGGTCCCCATGTAAAGCCATTCAAGTATTGATTAATGTCTAATGCAGGAATAATTGTTATTAATCGCCTAAATATTTTTTTTGTGCATATATACGTGTAGACGTTTGGATTGGGGGTGCACGGCTTGTCTTGCGCACAGGTTAGGGGGTGCTTCAGGAAAAAAAAGGTTAAGAACCACTTCCTTAAGTCATTTGTGGACAAACATAATAATTGGAGAAGGTAAAATTGAAATATTGTGGGTGGCGGAAGAAGGGTTAATTTGACGTCAAGTGGCATACAGCACGTTGTTGTGCTTCTGTTATTGCGCAGATTAGGCCAGCAGGGTACCAGACGGTGTTTTGATCACGATCGCCGATCACGAAGTCCATAACAGTAAACACAACAAAACTTACAGCCACGAGCAGTCCTCGTGTAGAACACAACTCGAACCGTCTTGTTAGTTGTTAAAAACATCATCCCAATTAGGCCTAATCTGTTCAGGAATGATCCTTATCGGGGGCGTGCCAGCTAGCCTATAATGTGCCAGCTAGTAGATAGGCCAGCTAATATTTCTGGCATTTAGGTTGTGCCAATCGCGCCGCATAGCCTGCTAGAAGACTGTTACTGGCTTAAATGTAGGCTATCAGTATACGTGTATATTTTTAAAAAAGAAAAAAATAAAGCAGGGGCTTAGAAATATTTGTAACAACTCAAGACGTAGGCTAAGGTCACTTACCAGGGGCCTCATGTATGAAGCTCACTTACGGACAAAAAAGCTACTTAAGTTGTTTTCCACGGCCACGGTCAGATGTACTAAAACAGACTAGATGTGGAAAACTGCGGATCTCCACGCGAATTTCAGGGCTGCTGTGGAAGTTTCCGTAAGCGTGGAAGTTGCCGTAAGTGGTGCATTGCGTCTTTTTGGCGGCACACAGAGGCATGCAGCGCAACTACATGTGTTGTACGTGGTCAGAAATATTGCAGAGATGCAGTTAAACGTGGATATTAATGTTGAGGCGCGTGATTTAAAAAAAAGAAGAAGAAGAAAACCACCTCAACCATATTATTGTTGAGGCAGCTGGTTAAAATGAAGCGGACTCATGAAAGTATCCTGGAATTACAGCGAAATTGGATGCCCATCAGCAGTATTATTTCAAGTATTTGGCAGCTAATATTTTCTGGATCTGCGATGTGTCTTCTCGCATTTGTTGGTAACGTCCTCAACGCAGTGCTTGTCTTTCTCTTTTAATAAGGTAACTGTAAAATTAGTCCATCAATTAACAGGTGATTTTATAACTGAGTATTGGCTGCAAGTTATTCATACATGTGGCGTAGCCTACGTGTACATGTGTCATTTTTCATATTTATACCCGACATAAATGTTTATTTCTCGGAAGCCTTGGCGACTGCCTCATCGCAATGTGTTTTGATGTAATGCCTTGTAAATATCAATTGTTGGGAAACCTGCATTGTACTGCAGTATAACATGACAGTTTTTTCTGCAGTCCTCACATTAAGTATTACCAATGCCTGATTTTATACACGCCAAAGTAATTTTGTTAGGCTATTGCGCGCAGCCTTTTTCCTTTTAAATTGGCTACCTCCGAAACAGCGCCTTCACCTCGCATCATGAAATGTATTTCCCGCGTTCCCCTTCCCGCGTTCCCTTTCCAATTCTTTCAACCAATGAATGCACATGAATGGGTCTGTTCATACTAATTAGAATATTCATATAGAATATTTAAGGGAGGAGGCAAGGCGGAGACTTGGGCCCACGTGTGCTCGTGCATGTGCACAAGATTTCATGGCAAAACCTGGTTACGCACTTATTGATACATCCGGTTTTTTTTGGTCCATAAGTAACTTTCAAAATGTTTGCGCCCGCATTGTCTTGGTAGGAAATCCACGCACTTCTTCGTACATGAGGCCCCAGGACACCTGCTCCACTCTCCACTGGTTTTCGATGCTCCACATCTCCATCTCTCTCCTGTGACCATTTATCCTTCCCATGACCGGCCCCGGCGTCTTATTGGCTCGTAGTTGTACGCCACAGGTCCGTCGTATTGCACAGATCCTCCAGATCTTCCTCGTACTCCTCCATATTTTTCCAGTATTCTCTCAGCTTAGAACAGTATTTTAATATCAACGTTCCCCTGAGGCCACGTCACAGTTGGGAAGGGGATTTTTTCGACCAAGAGCGTAATCTTTTACAGCTTTTCTCCAAAATCACTTTTATAGCGTATTTTTGTGACCTTAATTAACTGAAACATACGTTTACACTATTTTACTATTCATTCATCCACAGTAGTCTTTAACCTGAATGTTGGCCTTTAAAATATGTCCTCAATTACAGCAAAGCTTAAAACTAAAGCAACAGATTTTGTAACTTACAATCAGTGACCTCTGCCATATAATAGTCACAGAGGTGCTGAGGGTGTTAAAAACGAGTTGCTCTGCCATAGTCACAAGTGTGTTAAAAGCTCATCCCCACAGCAAAAGCAAACATTGAGTGTTTTTGTGCTGAGTGTTAGTGATTGAGTGTTGTGTGCTTTCCCGCCATTTGGGAAGTTTTTTTTTTTTTGTTGCAATACAATACAACTCTTTCATGAAGTCGTTTTTTTCCTCTCTTGCACAATGCCTCATGAGGGGGTTTGATTATGATCAAGTGTTTCAAGTCTTTAACAGCTGTTTTCATGAAGTAGTTTTCTTGTGCAACGCCCTGTGAGGAGGTATATATATGAGTCTCAGGTCTGAGAGGCCCAGATATCCAGAGAGTTGCAGATGACGATGACGAGGATGACATTGATGAAGAGCATTGCGCTGCTGTTGGTGGCTGTGGGCTGCTGTGTGTGTGAACCCCAGGCTGACCCCAGCAGCTGTGCTCTCTGCTCCGTTACTCAAAGCATCGCCATGGTAATGGAGAGGGTGAAGGTTCTGGAGACCAGACTGGAGGATGTGAAGGTTCTAGAGACCAGAGTGGAGAAGAGCGAGAAGGATGTGGAGGAGCTGAGAGACCTTATTGGAGGTACTGAGTCAGAACGTGTGTGTGTGTGAAGGAGAGAGAGCTCGAGTGTGAGTGAATGTGTATCATTTCTGGAGGAGAAAAGTGTATCCATGTGTGTGAGCTTGTGTATGTAATTTCTCAATATGAAATTGTTATTGTGTTAATGGGGCTTGTGTGTGTCGACCTTAGGTGGCCTTCTGTGTGTGTGTGTATGTGTGTCTGTGTGTGTGTGTGTGTGTGTGTGTGTGTGTGTGTGTGTGTGTGTGTGTGTGTATGTGTGTGTGTGTGTGTGTGTGTGTGTGAGAGAGAGGGGTGTGTGTGAGAGAGAGAGAGAGAGAAAGAAAGAGAGAGAGAGATTGAGCAGGGAGTGTGAGTGTGAGTGTGTGTCATCTCTTGATAAAAAAGTAGAAATGCACTGGATCCTGATTTTTAGGATCCTGCCAGAGACCGGATCCACTGCTTAAGATCCTGCCGGATCAGGAACCGGATACCGGATCCTACGAAAGGGTTGAAACACATAGCCTACTCACACACGAGGGCCCTTTTTATTACGTTGGCTCAAACTATTAAGACTCATTGGCTTACTGCCACACTGCCAGCACTGGCTGCTTCGAAAGTTCTTTCACTCTATGCAGCAATTGCGGTTGTGAAAGACTGATGGAAAAACCTAGGCTAGAGATGCACCAGATCCTGATTATTAGGTAACTGCCGGATACCAGATCCACTGCTTAAGATCCTGCCGGATCCGGATCATGTGAAAAAACCTATTATCCTGCCGGATCCAGAACCGGATCTTGGATCCTGTGCATCTCTGTAGAAAAGTTTATCCAAATGTGTCATGTTTTCAGGTCAGCCTCGGGTGGCTTTCTCTGCTGCTCTCAGGGACTCTGGTTTTGGAATCACTGGACCCTTCACAGTGGCCACCCCTCTCAAATATAAAAAGGTCTTCTCCAACATCGGCAGTGGTTACAACCCTTCAACAGGTAGGCCTATGCGTCACATTACACAAATGAAAGTCATGGAAATAACAATATGGAAATACATGTCGCTATATGTATGATCCTCTTTGATCTCTTCAACAGGTGTGTTCACAGCGCTGGTGAAAGGAATGTACTTCTTCCACTTCTCTATGTTTAACAATCTGAATCCCACGCCAAACTCAGTCGTGAGCAGCTGGTGTCCATCTGGGATGTTAGCGGGACGGATGCCAATGACATGGGCAGTAACGCTGTGGTGGTCGCCTTGGAGACCGGAGACAACGTCTATGTGCAGCTCTTTGCCAACAGAGTCGTCTATGATGATACGGCAAACTACAACACCTTTAGTGGCTTCTTACTCTTCACCATATAGATCGAACAACACATGTCAATTGTTCACCACCAAGTTTGTATACATATTTCAGACCCATGTATTTTACAGTAATACAACTTGCAGTATGTTGTCCCACTTTTCCTGAATGTAAATGTAATGATATGGTTGCTATGGTTCCAAGTTTGGGCGACTATTGTCTTTGGCTCTACAGAAATAACACAAATGCCCAACGTATCAAATATGACACATGTTTTAATTCTTAAATCGTCAATCGTCTCTTTTTTAGATTTTGTGGAAAGGTCCAATAAAGATAACAAATTACATTGTTTTGTCTATTATTTCATGTGTCAGGAATGTAAGTTTGAGTGTGAGATTGCAAAGTTAAAAGCTAAAGCAACATATTTTGTTACTCACAACCAAGGGACTCTACCATAGTCAGAGTACAGCAGTGTTGGGGCCTCTACCATAGTCAGTAGTGTTGGGGCCTCTACCATAGTCAGTAGTGTAGTGTTGGGGCCTCTACCATAGTCAGTACAGTAGTATTGGGGCCTCTACCATAGTCAGTAGTGTTGGGGCCTCTACCATAGTCAGTACAGTAGTGTTGGGGCCTCTACCATAGTCAGTAGTATTGGGGCGGGGCCTCTACCATAGTCAGTAGTGTTGGGGCCTCTACCATAGTCAGTAGTGTTGGGGCCTCTACCACAGTCAGTAGTGTTGGGGCCTCTACCATAGTCAGTAGTGTTGGGGCCTCTACCATAGTCAGTAGTGTAGTGTTGGGGCCTCTACCATAGTCAGTAGTGTAGTGTTGGGCCCTCTACCATAGTCAGTAGTGTTGGGCCCTCTACCATAATCTGTAGTGTTGTGGCCTCTACCATAGTCAGTAGTGTTGGGCCCTCTACCATAGTCAGTAGTGTTGGAGCCTCTACCATAGTCAGTAGTGTAGTGTTGGGGCCTCTACCATAGTCAGTAGTGTAGTGTTGGGGCCTCTACCATAGTCAGTAGTGTTGGGGCCTCTACCATAGTCAGTAGTGATGGGGCCTCATAGTCAGTAGTGTTGGGGCCTTTACCATAGTCAGTAGTGTTGGGGCCTCTACCATAGTCAGTAGTGTTGGGGCCTCTACCATAGTCAGTAGTTTTGGGCCCTCTACCATAGTCACAGTACAGTATTGCTGAGGTTGTTACTCTGGCATAGTCACAATCATCCCCAAACCCAAAGCAAACATACATACATCGGCTTTTTCAGGGGGTTGCTAAAGTTTTGTGTGCGTTTCCGCCATTAGGGAAGTCTTTTTTTCTTGCAATACAATACAATTCCTCTTTCATGAAGTTGCTCCTCCTGTCTTGTGCAACGGCTTTCATTGTGCAACGCCTCGTAAAGGGGTTTGTATATAAGGCTCAGCTCCGAGGGACACAGATGCCCAGAGAGTCAATGATGACGATGATGACGATGATGAAGAGTATTTTGTTGCTGTTGATGACTGTGGGCTGCTGTGTGTGTGAACCCCAGACAGACTGCGGAGTAGAGTCTTCCAGCAGCTGTGCTCTCTGCTCCGTTACTCAAACCATCGCCATGGTAATGGAGAGGGTGAAGGTTCTGGAGACCAGACTGGAGAAGAGTGAGAAGGAAGTGGAGGAGCTGAGAGGCCTCATCGGAGGTACTGAGTCAGTCTATGTGTGTCAGTGAGAGAAGAGAGAGAGTGAGTGTGTGTCGTCTCTGGAAGTGTGCCTCATCGCCTGTCGATATTTCATGCTTTCAGGTCGGTAAATTCTCATCTGTGTGCTTATTGATGTTTTTTTTATGTTTTCAGGTCAAACTCCGGTGGCCTTCTCTGCTGCCCTCATGGAGTCCGGTTCTGGAATTATCGGACCCTTCACTGTGGCCACCCCTCTCAAATACAAGAAGGTCTTCTCCAACATTGGCAGCGGTTACAACCCTTCAACAGGTATGTGTCACATTACAGAGAGGGAGATAGCCTAAAACAGGGTTGTCAAACTCAAATTGACTGAGGGCCAAAATCAAAATCCGGAACAAAGTCGGGGGCTGAACCCAACATTTATTTTAAAAATTGGACTAAATATTATGAGTACATGCGTTTCATACTCATAGTTAAATTTCACACACACTCTTTCCCAGCATATATGGTAGTTCAAATGTATCTGCACATCCTGTGACATACCTAATTTCTTGTTCAAGTCTTTTTACACTATACATTAGTGGTGTATGTGGGCCAACTGTAATACACATTTGAAATGATCTGGCGGGCCGAATAAAATGGCTCTGCGGGCCAAATTTGGCCCCCGGGCCTGAGTTTGACACTCCTGGCCCAAGACAAGACAAGTGAACCTTGTGGAAATAGATCTAATTGAGTTTACGTTCATCAACAGGTGTGTTCACAGCGCTGGTCAAAGGAATGTACTTCTTCCGGTTCTCTGTGTTCAACAACGGGGCTGTTCCCGAAAGATCGGTTGTAAGCCTGATGAAGAACGGTGAGCATCTCGCGTCTGTTTGGGACCAAAAGTCGTCAGATCCTCATGACATGGGCAGTAACGCTGCAGTGATCGCCTTGGAAACAGGAGACACCGTCTACGTGCAGCTGCTGGCCAACACGGCTGTCTACGATGACGGCATGAACTACAACACCTTGAGTGGCTTCCTGCTCTTCCCCATGTAGATCGAAACGCAAATTTCAATTGTTCAAGTTCAAGTTCAAGTTTACTATAGCCAAATCAACAGTATGACATACAGTTGCTAGGAATGTCTTTGGTTTGCTCGTACATTTAACAACACAAATGCATATAGCTAAGACAAAGACAAGAAAACAATAGGGGCCATAAATAAACAGGGAATTACGCATACAATAAACATTGAAAGTGCAATAAGACATAATACAGTACATAGTGCAAGTAAGGCAAGAGGTAGAAAGCCAGGCAGTGGGGTGGCTGTAAAGTGCTAGTGCCTGTACAAGTAGCGGATGGCTTGTGGGTAGGTGCTGTCCCTAAAACGTGTGGTGTTGGCATGGAATACCTGATGGAAGGAGTGTGAATAGATGGTGGTTCACCACCACTTTAACAGAAAAAAACATTTTTACAGATTTCAGAGCCACTTCTTTTACAGTAATAGAAATGGCAGTAGGCGCTCCTGCTTTTCCTAAATGTAAATGTGGTTGCTATGGCTCTGGGATTGTGCGCCTCTTTTCTTTGGCTGTACAGAAGCAAGATAAATGCGTATCAACTTATAAAATATGATCTGTCTGATGTCTTTTTTTTTTCAATTGTCCGTTTTAGTTTTAGTTTTAATATATATATTTTTACATTTTGTTGAAGGGTCCAATAAAGAGTTAGATAACAAATTATTATTTTTTTGTATTTCATATGCCAAGAATGTAAGTGCATCATCCTAACGGTGCATGTCCATGAAGACATTCGCATTTGCTTGACGTGTCCGAGAGCATCGCGAGTCTAAGAGGATTGCGGCCTGTTTAGTTGTTCCCTTACACACTGCACAGTCAGCGTTCACCCTCTATCTGCCGGCAGCAACCTCCAGTTCCCCAGCACTCTAACCATGTTCTAAGTGCACAATGGCCACGGAAATGAACAAAAATGAACAAAAAATCTGATTGTCCCAGCTGTTTGACTACAAATGTAACGGCAGATGGATGCCAATATGTGAGGCAGATTCTGTGTGTTTTATTTTATTTATCAGACCAAAAGTTATGAAATTGACCGATTATTAAACACAATAAAACTGTCGGCAAGTAGTGATACAACCATGTCTCTGCTGCATCTCCTGTTATGTTAAAAGCCTATGATAGCCTAGGTCAGTGGTAGCCTGGTTCACACCAGACGGTGTGTGTGTAGCTTTGGCGCCCCCTGGCGGAGCAGAGCTATGCTCCGCCAGGGGGCGCCGAAGCTACACATACACCGTCTGGTGTGAACCAGGCTAGGTCAGTGGTGCTCAAACTGTGGTACGTGTGCATCAGAAAATCACCTTTACAAATTGGCCCCGCCCCCGCCGTGAGGCATTGGCTGCGTTATTCACCAAAAAGCTTAAAATAAGCTAACTCCATAGCGGCGCTGCATTTCTCGGAATGGCTCATCATTAGATACATTTTGGGGCATGGGAAATCGATGGTGAAACTTTAATTTTACGCCGGAGCTATCCTTTAATGCGGTCATAATCCCCTGTTGCATGCTTGATAATGCAGTACAACATATTTTATGCTCGTGATCCTCAATGCTGTCAACAGAAATAACGCCCATCACATTAGAAATGAAGTGAATATGGAAGGCCTTTACTGCGATATTCTAATGTTGGTGGTCAAGGTGGAGGTGGAGATCTCAATATTTTCTCAGGTGGTACCTGACACAAAAAGTTTGAAAATCACTGGCTTAGGTCCTTTTGGGGGGAGGAGTTGTGAAGCAGCCAATATGGCGAGGGAGTTGCTATGGAAACATGACACAGGTGGCTTAAAGGGACAGTTTGGTCAATTTCAACATGCAGTTGTATTGCTCACGTTACCCTTGACTTGTCAGTACCTGGTGATGCCACATTTTTCGGCTCAGCCCTTTCCGAGATATGAGCAATTCTAATGGGGGCAGCGTTTGTTTACATTTTTAAAAAATGAAACATAGGCCAACTCCAAATATTTTCCCAAAAGGTATTGCTGTTTGCTAGTTGTCTGCTGATGTTTTATAACCTTTTGGATGTTTTTGGGAATAAATGAAAATGTTTTTTTGAAATGTAAACAAAGAGCTGCCCCCATTACAATGACCAGGATCTCGGAAACGGCTGAAGAAGAAGAAAAAAAAATCTCAGGCACTGACAAGTCCAGGGTAGTGTGAGCATTACAATTGCATATTGAAATTGACCAAACTGTCCCTTTAAAGAGGTGCAGAATCAAGAGGCAGTCCAATAAATATTATGTAAATATCCCATACAGCAATAAACGGATATATAGATAGGCTACAGAAGAGGTCCTCTGTGCCATTCATTTTCAATGGGAGCCCGCTCATTGCACGCACATGTCCGCACAGGAAAAAAAACTCAAATTCTATTTTCAAGGAGCATCGCGGACGTGTCTCCTGCTCGTGCTCGGTTGTGCAAGGAATGATCTGTTCTCATGTATGCTAAGGCCTAATTCACACCAGATCGGGGAAGCAGGGCAAGACAAACAGGAGTCTTTCACTAACTTGTACTTACTATATAGCCTAAAGCAGGGCAAGACAAACAGGAGTCTTTCACTAACTTGTACTTACTATATAGCCTAAAGCAGGGCAAGACAAACAGGACTCTTTCACTAACTTGTACTTACTATATAGCCTAAAGCAGGGCAAGACAAACAGGAGTCTTTCACTAACTTGTACTTACTATATAGCCTAAAGCAGGGCTATATAGTACCTATACGTATATATTATATATATATTATTCATGTGGGCCACATTTTGAAACCAAGAACTCAAGTCAGGCCGCACATTTTCAGCCATCACTAAGGGCTTCCGTACACCGGCTCCGACAAAGTGCGGCGCACTTTTGCTTCCGACATAATTCGGACCCCCAAACCAAATTTCACACGAACATTGCATTGATAGTCAATGGGCGGCGCCGAACTCGTCTCTAATTGCTATCCGACATCGGCCAATGTCCACGGACATCGGCGCCAGTGTGCGTGGTTCTATTGAAAACAATGAAAATCGAATTTTAGTTGAGCAGTGCTCAGCACTTCGTCGGAGCCGGTGTGCGGAAGCCCTAACACGGAAATGACACTTCAAATCAGTAGTTTACAAACAAATGTAAAATTTTACTTCTAACCTAAAACCTAACCACATTTAATGTGAACGTAAAAGACAAGCAGGAGATTCACCAGAAAATCAGGTGTTATACTGCAGTATCAAAACTGAAAAGTATACTGCCACTGTTTGGGCCCACGCCTGGGCCACATGTGGACTGCATCTGGGCCGCATGTGGCCCACGGGCCGCCAATTGAATAGCCCTGGCCTAAAGTATTGAGCTCCCCTGTGTAAAAGATATGTTTCCATGATTCATGGATCAGTGCTGCTTACATCACCAGAGTCTGATAAGGCCATTATTCACTGCTGAAACAAACATGCTCTGCCATTATACTCCACAGCGAATAACATCATTAGAAGTCAGATGGCAAAATGGGCTTACATTATGTTGAGCCGCCATTAACCCATCATTCAGCATTGAGACCATGGCTGTGTCAGACTTGTGACACACACTTGTGTCAGTGCACTGACAGTCAGTGCACAGTGCACACAGTGCACTGAGGTCTTTAGTGCATAGTGTTGTGGAAAAATTTGAGCACTATGCACTGTGCCCTCGCTGGAAGTGACGGCTGAGCATGACATTAGCTCACCAAAATACGAGTTGGCTACTGTTTACAGTGCACATCGTCTGGTGCTTGTATTTCCATGCCCTTCACCCCAAAGGACAACAGTCACACATACAAGACTTTGGTTGGTATGAAAAGGTTGGTGTCCCATCAACATTACTTACAGAATTAGGAGACTGTTGACCAATCTCTTCTACTGAACTGAATGCCACATTTCCTCCGTGTCATTGTCAACATGGCCGCCCCGGCACCCCTGTTGAGAAACACTGTACTAAAGACCTCAGTGCACTGACAAAACGTGCGTCATTTGAGACACAGACCATGTCTATAGTCGCCATTAGGGCATTGTTCAGCGCTAAAATAGCAGCTTTTTGTTAGCTAGCTTTTCAATACCCTCCGCCCACCATTTGTCTAGATGTGCTTGTTTGTCCCCACACCAAAATCGAACCCATTTCATTCGCTCAGCATTCAGCCTTCTCTGTTGTGGGCCAAGACTTGTTCCCATAATGCTTTGTGGTGTTTATGTGTCGCTATTCTCTGAGCCAGACGCTCTTCGCTCGTCAAACACACACACACACACACACACACACACACACACACACACACACACACACACACACACAAACACACACACACACACACACATTCACTCACTCACTCATACACACAACAAAACACACACACACATACACACACACACACACACACACACACACACACTCACTCACTCACTCACTCACTCACTCACTCACTCACTCACTCACTCACTCACTCACTCACTCACTCACTCACTCACTCACTCACTCACTCACACACACACACACACACACACACACACACACACACACACACACACACACACACACACACACACACACACACACACACACACACCTTCTCTCAGCCAGACGTGCAGTACTCCTTCACAGAGGCAACTCTACGCAAACACACACACACACATACACACACACACACACACACACCCAGAGGCGATTCTAGAGTCAGTTAGGGCCCCAAGCAAAAATCCAAAAAAAACATGAACGTTCGCAAAAAATCTACCACTACTGTTGCATCTAGTGGCTTGGGGGACTCCAAGAGTCTGCCTTCACTTTAATAAGAAATGTGTCATTTTTGACACATATATTGTGTTAAGGTGATTTTCACACATGTGGAATATGACACAACATGTGTATTATTCAGTTAAAATGCAGTGTTTGACACATTTTGTGTAAAAAATTGTAGGCCACATTAATAACTCTTTACAAAGTAGCCAAAAACTCATCACAAACCAGGACTGTGGTTTGAATATTACACAAAATAGTTTTTACATCTTTGATTCCTTGTTCTTACACTATTATTACCCCTTTCTTACACACATCTAACAATTGACACAATACGTGTTGTCCCTGAGCACACACATTCAAAATGTCCCATTTTGTGTCATTTGTGACACAGTACTTTTTAGAGCAGACATGATCAACTGGCGGACCCAGGTCCGGATGCGGACCCAAACGCAATGTCATCCGGACCAAGACAAAATCCATCTGTATTTAATATGTATAAATTATGCATGAGATTTTGTATTTCGCCAGTCTTATGACAAATGAAAGTATCATCACTATGACAACTCAGTGAGTGAGCAAGAGGCCAGTGCGGCCAGCGAGTGAGGCTATTTTCTGCATCGGTCCGTAGCGACTTTTTTGGACCCTGGAAACATAAGAAGTTTGGCGAGTGGACCTTTTCAGTTTCTAGTTGAGCACCCCTGTTTTACAGTGTGCCTAGCCTGGTGACAAGATGCGCTTCTCCGTCACAAATGGGTTTTGTCGGTTGCGAGAGGTTGCCACGGGCATCTTAATGCTAATTCCACATCTGGTGTCGCAACAGTGGAATGACAAAAAGCCCCTGTTGAATACGGCAGCTTATAGTTTACTACACAACAAGATCAGATTGAAAATCACACAGCTGTTGACGTGATTCACATAAAGCAGGGATGGGCAACTGGAGGCCCGGGGGCCACATGTGGCCCGCCTCCTCACTCAGTGTGGCCCCTAGACTCACTCTCTAAACCCAATTTAATAGTGTGCCAGCATTGCCGTATTTTGCTCTGTCTTTAAAACGTAACATTTTGTCTTGTTTGCTGTTTATCAGGGACATCATGTTAAAATGCCATGTTTTAATAAAGATTCGGGTATAAAATGTACAAAAAAAATTGTATTTAACATTTTGTAGCTTCTCTTGTAGTTGAAGTGCGTGGTCATGCGGCCCTCTGATGGTGGCGATTAAAAGTGTTGGCCCTCTTAATCAAGAAAGTTGCCCATCCCTGACGTAAATATTGGACTGAGATGGCTGCGACAGAAGAATGACAAAAAACCCCAGTTGAATACGGCAGCTTATAGTTTACTACACAACAAGATCAGCTGTTGACGTGATTGACGTAAATATATATGAGATGAGAGATGGCTGCAACAGAAGACACAGCTACAGCAGAAGAGATGGCTGTTGACGTGATTGCTGTAAACCAGTGATTCTCAAAGTGTGGTCCGGGGACCACTTGTGGTCCGCGACAGAGCTCAGGTGGTCCATGAGGGGATTTCTACTTTTCCAAGACAAGCTAGCAGTAGGCTTTAACTATATTTGTAACATTATTACAAAGCTAAACATAGCTGAAGTATTATTTTCACCACAACAGGATGGGCTTGTGATGTGAATAATAGTAAGGGGTATCATTAGCAGTGTCAAATTAGCACCCGTCAACTGTCAATTCAGTTGACAGGTGGTCCCTGAAGATTTTTTGGGGGGACAAAGTGGTCCTCGGTTTGAAAAAGTCTGAGGAACACTGCTGTAAATATTGGTCTGAGATGAGAGATGGCTGCAGCAGAAGAGATGACTGCAGCAAAAGAGATGGCTGCAGCAGAAGAATGACAAAAGGCCGAATGTTGAATAGGACAGGGACTGCTACAGTGGTTCCCAAAGTAGGGGCCGGGACCCCTTGAGGGGTCACGCAGGTACTGAAGCGGGGGTCACGGACAAAAGCGGCACTGCATTAAAACGGGAAATCCACGCCTACAATAATTCCATAATTAGGTGTTAATAGATATTGGCCTGCTTGCTGTCCAGGGCTTGACATTAACGTTTTCGCTTGCCGGCCACTGTGGCTAGTTGTTTTCCCAAGTCACTAGCCATCCAGCTATTCTACTAGCCAGTTATTTTATTTTTTATTTTTTTATCATGACACTGTACATCTAACATCAGAAGATACAGTGCTTAAAGATAGAAGATGAGTGCATGGATTTCTACATGGAAAACAAACAAATAGAAACTGAGTAACTGAGCTTTTTCTTGAACAATACAAACGTTTGATGCACAAGGGCCAACGTGCAGAATATGCACTATTCTGATTAGTCATACCATAAAATAAGTTACCTGCCAAATTGGCTAGTGACACTGAACATATTACCAGCCACAGCCAAGTTTTGCCAGCATTTGGCCGGTTGGCAGGTGCCAGTGTCAAGCCCTGTTGCTGTCCTGTGGATTTCAATATCAGCGGGCAAACTATTAATGGAAATTCAGCCATTAGGACTCGGAGAGAGGAATTCGTTTCAAACTTCCAAAGGGTCCAAAAACAACTGCCACCACTGACCATCGACGGCGATGCTGTGGAGAGAGTGAGCAGCACCAAGTTCCTTGGAGTGCACATCAGCGACGACCTCTCTTGGACCACCAACACTACATCACTGGCGAAGAAGGCCCATCAGCGTCTCTACTTCCTGCGCAAACTAAAGAAGGCAAGTGCTACACCCTCCATCATGACAACATTCTACAGAGGAACCATAGAGAGCGTCGTGTCCAACTGCATCACAGTGTGGGGAGGAAGCTGCACGGAGAAAAACAGGAAGACACTCCAGCGTGTTGTGAACACAGCGAAGAAGATCATTGGAGTACCACTCCCCTCCCTGCAGGACATTTACACCACACGCCTCACCCGGAAAGCACTGATGATCATCAAAGACACAAGCCACCCTGCACACAAACTGTTCAGCCTCCTGCCCTCTGGAAAGAGGTACAGGCGCCTCCGTTCCCGTACCACCAGGCTGGCGAGCAGCACAATGCACCAAGCGATCAAGATGCTGAACACTCAACCCACTCTCCCTCCACTGTCAGCCTCTAGCCAGCAAGGCCACTGACAACCCCCCCCCCCATCCCCCACCACCATATCTGCGATCTGTGAACATTCCACCTGCACTACTATACTTGTGACTGAACTTTCAACCTGCACTAACTCAAAACATGCACACACACACACACACACACACACACACACACACACACACACACACACACACACACACACACACACACACACACACACACACACACACACACACACACACACACACACACACACACACACACAAGCACACTGCACTTTCTGCACTAAACCCAAACATACACACACACACACACACACACAGACACACGAACACACACACAAGACGCACACCGCACCTTCTACCTGCACTAAACACATACACACACATACACACACACACACACACACACACACACACACACACACACACACTACTGCTGGTGTACTTGACAGACCTTTTTTAATATTTATTTTCTTCAAAATGCTACTATTACCATGTCAGAACGCTATAAAGGACTTTTTTTTTAGGAAAAGCACAAAAGCACAACAAATACCTCTTAATGTATGTCCTCTACAAGTCTTCTGTTGTCCAGTCTTGCACTTTAAATGTCTGTATGAGCACTGTCTATGTCCATACTGTCTTAAGTCCATGTATAAGTACTGTCTATGTCTATACTGTCTATGTCCTTACCTAGATTAGTCTATGTCTGTATGGGAAAGCAAGAAATGTAATTTCAAATTCTTTGTATGACCAGTGCATGTAAAGAAATTGACAATAAACCTACTTGACCTGACCTACTTGACTTGATAACATAGTTAACAATGGAATTCGTAGAAGGTAGACAGTCTTTGGCGTAGGTCCAATCATCACCAAATCCCCGCTGAAAAAGTTTGGGAACCTGTGACAAAGGGTCTGACTATGTGCCAGATTGATATTTAGTAGTATTAGAATCAGCCAATCAGAGCGCACCTCCTCCGTGCAGGCACGTGAACGATGCCTGTCTCAATAATATTCCAGAAAGTTTGGGGATAGGTCGCCATGTTTTACTGCTTATTCCATATGCTTAGTTAGCAGTTTATTTCATTTATCTTGTGTCTTGTGTGCGTCCAGAAATGTGAGTACAATTGCTTATTTGTTGTTTATATGTTTCATTGTGTAATATTACGCAGGATTTATGTGTAGACATTGTCAGTTTTCAATCGCGGAGGTAAAGTGTTACCGCGAGTTATTTTGCGCGACATTAACCGCTAGGTTTACAATGTTACAGTTGTATCTGCCTTCGTGATATGATGTATATTCATGCTTATAGGGTTGAGATATGTGTATAATGGATATTTGTAATGATTATTGAGTAGATTATGATGGGAAACAGTCCCGTTTTGACCTGCTATAATTCTGACTATTAATGGAGCATTTTGTGTTTAGCTTATTGGAAGCTATGCTATTTTCATATTTGTCTGTAAGCTATATGGATGCTAGTTTCTTATAGCATTGTATTTTAAAAGCAATTATTCTCCTCTGTCATTTCTGTTTCCCTTTCAGAAACCACACACACACAAAGTAATTGCAATGTTATTTTGATTCATTATTGAATAAATACCCAATCCCCTTGAACATCTTCTTCTTCAAGTGCATTCTTACCGATGCTCCACAGTGGCTACAACTTTCAGTAAAGAACTATCATTCATCATAACAGAACCGTTGGACTACAAAACAAGATCAGATGGAAAACCACACAGCTATTGACATAAAGATTTGTCTGAGATGGCAATGCAAATTAGTGTGCAGACGGGTTTGATTTTTATCCTATTTTTGTTTACTTCAAACCCAAATGTGCAGATTGACAGTATTGATAAACATGATTGATGTGAATATTTGTCAACACTAACCTCCTCTCCTCTCCTCTCCTCTCCTCTACTCCCCTCTCCTCTCCTCTTCTTCCCTCCCCTCTCCTCTCCTCTTCTCCACTCTCCTCTCCCGTCCTCTTCTCCACTCTCCTCTCCTCTCCTCTCCTCTCCTCTCCTCTCCTCTCCTCTCCAGATCACTGCCTCTCTCTTCTCTCTCCTCCCATCCTCCTCTCCCCTCCTCTCCTCTCCTCTCCTCTCCTCTCCTCTCCTCTCCTCTCCTCTCCTCTCCTCTGTCCTCTCCCATCCAGTGTTAATTTTGACATCCATTTTTTATTTAGTCTTAGTCTTAGTCTTGTGTCAAAGTCCATTCTTAGTCTTCGTCGTTTTTAGTCTTTCAAAAATCATTTTTGTTTAGGCCACACCAATTTAATTTGTTGGTTCTCGGATTCGCCTCTTGTATTTTGTATCAAAATGGAAAAAAAACAAAAATCAGTTTCAATACCCCAAAAAATGAAATCGCTAAAAAAAACGAAGACTGCATGTTTTCATGAACGGGGAGGTGTGTCTTTAGTAGTTGGAGGTCATGTGACGTAGAGAACCAATAAAACCACTCCTTTCAACATGCCGATTACGACTAGCGAATCAGGAAACGTGTAACATTCAAACATTTACAGACAAACATGCAATGGCAAGTTGAAGCCCCTGTGGGTTAGCAGTAGCAGCGGTGAAATACAGTATTGCTCTTAGTGGAATTAGTGGAGTGGGATAGCAGTTTTAAAAAAGAAAAACAACAACTATTCAACTGTTGAATCATCTCAGTTTATTCAAACCAGATTAATATAATAATTGCCCTGTGAGCTAATTTTGTGCCTGGTCTATTTGGCTGCCTTAATTCCCTTCTACACTGTCCTTCTCCATGTCCAGGTGTTTGCCTGTCTTGCACCTTCCTTTGGAGGTCCATGTGAGGCTGATATACAGGTGGTATAACCACACGACTAATTTTTTTTTTTTTTTTTTTTCGCCCTCTCGCTTCAACTTTTTCCTGAAAAAATCCGAGAACCAACAAATTAAATTGGTGTGGCCTTAGTCTCATTATTTAGTCGACTAAAAGTCCTCAACATTTTTGTCTAGTTTTAGTCTAAACATTTTAGTCTTTAGTTTAAGTCACAGTACAATAAAACCCAAGGCCTTTAGTATTAATGCACTGAGAATGGTTATTGCCATTCTGGTAAAGCAGTCAATAGTGCATACAAATGTGAATATGTCGCTGGTGCTACGTATTCATGAAGGGATTTTTGTTTTGTTAGAGAAGCTTCTCCCCCAATAGGCCTATTCGTTAGGGTCAGTCTGCTAAAAGTAAACTCGGTGGATGGATTCAGCAGTAATTAATCATTTTTTAAATCCCATAGTGTCCCTTTAAAGGTTAATTACCAATTAACAATTAATTTATAGGTTTTAGTTGTGGTTGTACCAATTTATGTCTGAGCCCCCCCAAAAAGTCTACGTCTTAGTCGTTTTTAGACTTTCACAAATCATTTTTGTTAGTCAGAATTTAGTCGACTAAAAGATTATTTAGTCGACATTTTAGTCTTGTTTTAGTCTTTCACAGATCATTTTTGTTTAGTCATTATTTAGTCGACTTAAAGTCCTCAACATTTTAGTCTCGTTTTAGTCTTTCACAGATCATTTTTGTTAGTCAGAATTTAGTCGATTAAACTCTCAAAAGGTTAGTCGACTAATATATTTAGTCTTAGTCTAGTCGACACAATTAACACTGTTGGCCTCCTCTCCTCTCCTCTCCTCTCCTCTCCTCTCCTCTCCTCTCCTCTCCTCTCCTCTCCCATCCTCTCCTCTCCTCTCCTCTCCTCTCCTCTCCTCTCCTCCTCCTCTCCTGTCCTATCCTCTCCTCTCCTCTCCTCTCCTCTCCTCTCCTCTCCCATCCTCTCCTCTCCTCTCCTCTCTTCGCTTACCCCCCCTCCCGCTGCTCTCTCCTCCATCTTGGCAGCTAAGTGCATGTACTATGTACCTGTCAGCTAAGTACAAGTGTGTGTGTGTGTGTGTGTGTGTGTGTGTGTGTGTGTGTGTGTGTGTGTGTGTGTGTGTGTGTGTGTGTGTGTGTGTGTGTGTGTGTGTGTGCGTGCGCGAGTGTGTGTGTGTGTGTGTGTGTGTGTGTGTGTGTGTGTGTGTGTGTGTGTGTGTGTGTGTGTGTGTGTGTCTGTGTGTGTGTGTACTATGTACCTGTCAGCTACATCGTGACTCCATGTGCAACAGACATATTTACACGCACACACACATACATACACACACACACACATACACACACACACATACATACACATACACACACACACAGATACACAGATACACACACACACACACGCACAAACATACTGCATTCCAGAGTGGTGTGTGTTTATGTAGCAGAGGGCACAATTCCCAACACACACACACACCCCACTCCTGTTTCTCAACTTACTCTCCTGATTCGCATGTTTGGCTGCGGTGGAGAGAGAGCTGTGTGACTGTGTGTGTGTGTCTGTGTGTGTGTGTGTGTGTGTGTGTATGTGTGTGTGTGTGTGTGTGTGTGTGTGTGTGTGTGTGTGTGTGTGTGTGTGTGTGCGTGCGCGTGCGTGCGTGCGTGTGCGTGTGTGTGTCTGTGTCTGTGTGTGTGTGTCTGTGTGTGTGTGTCAGTGTGCGCACGTTTTTGTGTGTGTTCATTGCATGTGTGTGTGTGTGCGTGTGTGTGTGCATGTTTGGCCGTGGTACAGAGGGTTGTCCGAGGGAGGTGATCTGGAAAACAGACCTGTGGGAATACTCCACACACACACACACACACACACACACACACACACACACACACACACACACACACACACACACACACATACACACACACACACACACATGCAATGAACACACACAAAAACGTGCGCACACACACGCACGCGCCCGCGCACACACACACAATGAACACACACAAAAACGCATACACACACAAACACGCAATGAACACACACATACACACACACACACACACACACACACGCTGGTGTACATGAAGTGGCTAAAAGGTTTAATCTTGATGAGAGAATAAAGCAGGCGTGCATTTACTGAACAAACACACACACACCTTATCTGATCTCATCTCTCAGGGTTGCTAAAGTACACACACACACACACTGACACGCACATCTGATATGTCAGGGATGTTATAGAGCAGAGCCCTTTTAGAGCTTAGAGAAACACACACACAGAAGACACACACA
>NC_085870.1:253771-266271 GCF_034702125.1 Engraulis encrasicolus
GGTTCTGCTGCCAGTTTTGCCTGGAGGCATTTTCTGAAATTGGACAATGACAGTGCGAAATGCACTTTGTGTGAGCGAATTATAATAGTAAGGTCGCCAAATTCCGCCCACTTCATGATCACTTCACTGAAAACGTGATAATATCACTCTTTCAAATACTATTTAATTATGCTCTCGTATATTTTTGGATAGCGGCAACTGTGTAGATGAGGTAATGATAGGCTATTAGCTAACATTGGTTGTCCTTTCTATCGTAATTTGGCGATAACGTCCAGCATGTCCAAAATCTAGCTTCTCTGGCGAAGGGACTCACTAGTTTAGGCGCAAGAACAGCCCTCTCGGGCGACACGGCCTCAAACTAGTGAGTCCCTCTGGCGAAAGGCTCCAATTCCGCCCGCTTGATTTCAGGTCACGTCTGTATTTCCGTTTCTTATTCCTTCATGCTGTTGTGTTGATTTGGTTCACACGTGTAGTCCTGGCTTTACTGATGCAGGAACTGTGGAAACGGTTGAATAGGCTACTTTTGGTGCTAAAGTGAAACAGGGAAGCGGCCAGGGCGAGTGTATAGCCAGAATGTCGTCGTGAAATTAAAGTTCCATCTGCCGTTACGACACCCTTCATTGCAATGCTGTTTATGACCGTTTGACTCGGTTTTAAATGTCATCACCGTTTCAAATATCAACGAACACCAGTCCTCAATAGAACTCAATGGGATTTACAAAATGTCAAATTAAACACGACAGAAGCGTCTTCTTGCAACAAAATTTGATATGGGTGACCAGTGAAGACCAGTAACCACTCCGGTGAGTTGTTGTTTTTGAAAACGAACGTTTATGGTGCTTTTAAGGACCTGGTCGGACATGCAGGTGACTTGCCATTCTGAAGCAGGTTGGGATGCATCAAAAATAGGCAAACACCGGGGACAGCAGTAAACATCAAAAAAAACGGTGTGGGGGGTTCTAGAACATTGCAGACAACTCGGAAATGAGGCTTAATGTTGAAAAAACCGCAATTATCCTTTAAGCATACAAACTCCGTGTCATGTCGATATCCATTCCTGACTTAAACAGTGGACACATAGGCATAATTAACTAGTAGGCCTATATAGGCTATAAGTAGGCGGGCGGAATTGGGGGACGGGCAGGCGACTTGGTGTCACCGTCACCAACAATCCGCCCGTCATTGATAAGCGCTGCATGCTGCGCACAAGCTATCATCTTACACTTCATTATTATTGTTGTGGTGGTGGATAGTAGAGCTTATTCTTAATTCTTTTCTCCCAATAATGATACAAACACTAATAACTTGATAAATGCTAGTTTGGGAGGAACAGTTGAATTATAGCCTCTACATGATCAAAAAATGGGAGGAGGAAAAAAAAAAAAAAAAAAAACGGGATTTCCCGGGATTCCCGGGAAATGGGTCGTCCTATCCCGGGATTTGATTCATGCCATTTTCGGGAAAAATATTAAACCCTAATCTGAAGTGTTTTAGCAAGCTGGATTACCAGCAGAAGTTGCTCACCATCAACCGAGGTAGGCCAACACCACCTCTTCACGATTTATATCAGCGCAAGGGGCAGAAAATAGTACGTACATTCCATCAGGAATGGTATGAGAGAAAAGAGTGGCTCTGCGGGTGTGATGTTAGCAACCGTCTGTTCTGCTTCCCTTGCTTGCTGTTCTCAACACAGCTAGCAAGGCAAGGCTTGTTCAAACTCTAGCCGTACAGAAAACATGGCATGCAGTCTTTGGCGTTTTGCCTTTATTGCAAAAAAGCCGAGAAGTAGCAAGAAAGATGGTTCAGATATCAGGCAATAGCTGAGCCGTTTGCAATCGCTGCATTGTGGAAATATTCAACATCAGATGGGTAGCAGCTTCAAGTAGTTTGAACACACTGGGACACAATATCTTCATCATGTCAACCACCCCGGGCTTTTAATGGAACTAACTTGCATGGAAAACATTCTCGTGATTCTGCTTTAAGGTAAGATTCATCTAATTATTAAGCTGTGGGTAGCCTTTTAACATGAACATGCTCAAGTTTGTCGTGGTGCCTTTTGTTGATGTTGTTAGGGAGGTGTTGACATTGTTGATTGTTTTTTGAGCGTACGACATGACTTCATTTTCCTAATTTATTATGATGATGACTTAATACGCGATGCGTGAGGTGTGTGGAGCCTGTTAGCAAGTTGACGTGCAGCTGTGTTCTTTTGAAGTGCACGGTGTACGAGATCAAGGTGGGGCTCGCTCGAGTGACTGGGATGGGTGCTCACGCACTCAAAAATTGACTTGATTTGAAACACCTTGCACAACCGTTGCTAAAGTGTTTGAGAATACAATCACGCACAAGAATGAGTCTCAGAAGTGTTTTCGTTGGTTTACTCGATGTACCAGTATTTACTGTCTGAATGCACGGCTCATGTTTGTTGAGTTCGCAAGCAACCCGCCCCCTTGCCAACTTTCCTTCTTGTCTGTGAGTGTTTGATTAGCAGCACAAAATGCGTCAATGAAGCAGGAGCTGTTACCTAGGTTGGTTGATTGCTAAATGTAAATCGTTTCCCCTCACATGCTATGGTGTGATTCACAGTTGGTGAACTAGACATTTTATCTTCTAAACAAAGTAGGCTACACTGCCACCCTGCATCCATGTGAAACACCCTGGCATTTGCAACAGAATAAACAGAAGAGGAGCAAAGGCAACTATTAAAGCCAAAAGTTAAAGCTTTTTCCCCAAAATGCTGTGATGTTGTAGCTTTCTAAATTATTGTAAAATGTAGGCCTACAGGTCCTTAAATGTGTACAAAGTAGGCTATGGGTCCTTGAGCTACCAATTTGCCAATTTGGCAAAAAAAAGTCTAGCTGGCCTTTTCAAGAAATTGAAATTATGCATTTTCACTTATTGTTTCAGATGTACACTCACACTCACACACACACACACACACACACACACACACACACACCATGTTACATTTCAGATCTGCATGAAAGGGGGTACTATTTGTTCAAAGTTTTAGTCTTTTATAAACGTTTTTAGCTGATAGTGACTCTCCAGATTTGGTTAAAATGCAGGAAATTGCATCTAAGAAATACATTTTTTTTCTGGGGAGGACCCCCAGACCCCGCGCTAAAAAATACAAAAAAAAAAATATTTTCTATATTTACTGCCTACCCTACCATACCCCTCACTGCACGTCACTGACACATACACATACACACATACTGCTGCTGTTGTACTTGATAGACCTTTTTAATATTTATTTTTCTTCAAAATGCTACTATTACTATGTCAGAACGCATATATATATATGTATAAAGGACTCTTTAGGGAGAAAAAAAACCTCAACAATTACCTCTTAATGTATGTTCTCTACAAGTCTTCTGTTGTCCAGTCTTGCACTTTAAATGTCTGTATGAGCACTGTCTATGTCCATACTGTCTTAAGTCCATGTATAAGTACTGTCTATGTCTATACTGTCTATGTCCTTACCTAGATTAGTCTATGTCTGTATGACCAGTGCATGTAAAGAAATTGACAATAAAACCTACTTGACTTGACTTGACTAGTCACTCTTGTTATCTGATGTAGTGTATGGACTCCCAAGACAATATTTTATTATTTTATTCGGTAACACTTTATTTTAGGGATACATCTATTAGCCCTAATACATACAATGTGCCTGTATAAGTAACTTGTAAGGCATGTACAAAGCAAAATCAAACATTTGTTAAGCATGTATTCGCAAAATGTCTTGTTCATGCACAATAAGGGATTTATTACCAATTTAACCTTAGTAAAGACCTAGTAGGCCTTAGCGTTTGCTTAGTACATGCCTTACAAGTTACTTATGTATGCAGGCATTACCATTGCATGTATTAGTGCTAATAGATGTATCCCTAAAATAAAGTGTTACCTTTTATTCCTTTTGTATATGGTATATGTTGTCTTGTATGTTGATGGCTTACTTGTTGTATGTTTAGTGTATGTATATGGTGTATGTTGTCTTTTACTACTCCTTTTATATATGGCGTATGCTGTCTCGTATGTTAGATCAGTGGTTCTCAACTGGAACAGTCTTGGGACCCATCATTTTCCACTCTCATTCGGTCGCGACCCAATTTTTTTAGCGTTCAATTCAATTCCATGCAATTCTCAAAATTTAATCAAGACTCGATCTCGCATAAACATTCAGATTGTATCTATGACGACAGATGACGCAGAGTTCACTAGCCTATCAAAATAAAAGTTGTAAATTGTTGCAGGAAAAGTTGGATTTTTTTTTTTTAGAATTACGGGGGGTTTTTTTACACCAAGGCTCCACGACCCACCCATGACCCCTCCGCTACCCACTTTTGGGTCGCGACCCACCAGTTGAGAAACACTGTGTTAGATGTTTAGTTATTTTATACCTTTTATATTCCTCAAGCGACCGGCCTGTTTTTGCGACTAATCTGACCGAGCGGGGTCATTTATGACCCCAAGGAGTTTATATAGAATTACCACTATATAAATTATTTTTTGGGGTTCATTCAAATTTATTTACATCTTGCACATACTTGTCCCTCATCTAAAGCAAAAAAATGTGAATTTGAACATTTTATTGTTTTGCTAAAAATTAGTCAAACTTACAAACGTATATGCTAAATATGATATATGCCCTCATTTGCATATGTAAACATCAAAATACAAAAAACATCCAATACATTTTTTCTTATCTCATCATCAGTAATCAACCGAGAAAGTTTCATGGTGATATCTATCATTTAATTTTTTTTAGCCTACCTACCTTTAGCCTAGTCTTACCATAATAATACAGTATATTTATGCTAATTATGGAAATGTATCAAAGTGAAACTTTGGGAAACCAAGCTAAATTCTATCCATTAGGCCCATAGATGATATTTCTGCAATAAATCTTTATTTCTGGGTTCATGAAATCACAAGATCTGAGAATATGGTAATTTACATACAGTCCCAAGAGAAAGTTTGTACGCCCTTTGGATTTTCTCACATTTCTTCTCAAATTGGTCATAAAACATGATCTGATCTCACCAACAAACTCAAGAATGAACAAACAGTGTCTGCTTGAACTAAAACCACTCAAACAATCACATATTTTCATACTTTTACTGGCCACAAGATGGAAATATTGACAGGACAGCGAGGCATAAATAAGTACACCCTCAGCTAAGAGTCCTTCAAGAGCTAATTAGACTAATTGCATGATTGGCCAATTTGACTCAGGTGTGAGCTACCCTTTAGTCCAATCACTGACTGTGTCGTAAGCAACCCACCCCCCTGGAAAACCAGTTAAAAGGTGTGATTTGTTGAGATGCATGCTCTTTGCATCATGCCTCGCACAAAGGAGCTGTCTGAAGACCTAAGACGCAAAATAATTGACTTATATAAAGCTAAAAAGGGTTACAAAACCATCTCGAAGAGTCTTGATGTTCATCTGTCCACAGTTCGAAAAATAGTGTACAAATGGAGACAGTTTGGGACGGTTGTTACTTTGCCAAGGAGTGGGCGCCCTGCGAAGATCACTCCAAGGGCAAGGCGAGTCATCATCAATGAGGTAAAGAAAAATCCGAGAGTGTCCGCTGAAGACCTGAGGAAATCACTGGAACAAGCTAACATCTCTGTTGAAATATCTACAATTAGAAAAACACTGAACAAGAATGGAATTCATGGGAGAAGGCCACGGAGGAAGCCATTGCTGTCCAAAAAGAACATTACTTCTCGTTTAGAGTTCGCAAAAAGGCATTTGGATGCTTCTCAGTGCTTCTGGAAAAATATATTGTGGACTGATGAAACAAAAGTTGAATTGTTTGGAGGGAAGAAACAACAGTTTGTATGGAGGAAAGATGGTACAGCTCACCATCCTCAAAACCTCATCCCCACTGTCAAGTATGGCGGCGGTAGCATCATGGTGTGGGGGTGCTTTGCTGCCTCTGGGCCTGGACAACTGGCTATAGTCGAAGGGAAAATGAATTCTCAAGTTTATCAAGATATTCTGAAGAGAAACCTTAAGCAATCGGTCAAAAAGCTGAAGCTCAAAAGAGGATGGGTCCTACAACAGGACAATGATCCCAAACACCGAAGCAGATCAACAATGGAATGGTTCCAGAAAAACAATATAAACGTTCTGGAATTGCCCAGTCAAAGTCCTGACCTAAATCCAATCGAGATGTTGTGGATTGACCTCAAGAGAGCCATCCATTCCAGACACCCCAAGAATCTGGCTGAATTGCAAAAGATTTGCAAAGATGAATGGTCCAAGATTTCTCCTGAGCGCTGTGCCCGTCTAATCTGCAACTACAGGAAACGTCTAGTTGAAGTAATTGCAGCTAAAGGGGGGTCAACCAGCTATTGACTCATAGGGTGTACTTACTTATGCCACCCTATACTTTGAATAATTCCATGTTATGGTCAATAAAAATATGATTGAACACAATTGTTTTGGTGGTTTTACTTCAAGCAGACCCTGCTTGTTTATTTTTGAGATTGTTGGTGAGATCAGACCATGTTTAATGACCATTTCAGGAAGAAATGTGAGAAATTCCAAAGGGCGTACAAACTTTTTCTTGGGACTGTAGACAAAACCATGTCTCAAACATATAACCGTATGCACACTCAAAATTTCTCTGAAACTTTTTCTGGACATTGTAGCTGTAGAAAGGTGTCTTCCATATATATTACAGCAAAGAAATTATTCAACTGATGCTTCAGCCTTTGTATAGCTATATAATGAGGAAAATTCTAAAAACGCCATTGGTTTCTACATTGATGACTTGTTTCCTCCCTCTTTGTTCATCAGGATGACTTCCATTTCATATTCTCATCATGTGTCTTGGACCACTGTGTTATCTGATGTAGTGTATGGACTCCCAGGACAATAATTTATCATTTTATTCAGTAACACTTTATTTTAGGGATACATCTATTAGCCCTAATACATACAATGTTCCTGTATAAGTAACTTGTAAGGCATGTACAAAGCAAAATCAAACTTTTGTTAGGCATGTATTCGCAAAATGTCTTGTTCATGCACAATAAGGGATTTATTACCAATATAACCTTAGTAAAGACCTAGTAGGCCTTAGCGTTTGCTTAGTACATGCCTTACAAGGTACTTATGCAGGCATTAACATTGTATGTATTAGTGTATTAGTATGTTGATGGCTTAGTTGTTGTATGTTTAGTGTATGTATATGGTGTATGTCGTCTTGTACTACTCCTTTTATATAAGGTGTATGCTGTCTTGTATGTTAAATGTTTAGTTATTTTATACCTTTTATATATGCTATATGTACATACACCTTTTATATATGGTGTATGTTGTCTTGTATTTTGGTGTCCTGCTTGTTGTATGTTTAGTGTGGACCCCCAGGAAGAGAAGCTGTTGAGAAGATTTGCTGATAAGTCCAACAGCGGATGAGGTTTTTTTTCTGTTGGCTAAAGCTCATTTTTGTAACTTCATTTTGAACGGATTTAGCAGAAGTTGTCACACAAATACAACCTAAATCAGCAAAACTGTGTTCTGTCATACAAAATCCAAACACAGTTTGTTTATGTTGTAAAGTAAAAGCCTTGAAGACCATCAGAGTACTACAAGGCTTTTACAGTTTTTCTTGATTGCTTCCACACAATTTCTGGTACTTAAAGTGGCCATGCCACTCTAATTACATAGCCATGTCCACCTTTTTTTCATAATCCTTGGTGTTCTCTGACCTGGTATGCAACATTATTTTAGCTGGAAAGTTATTTGATGGTGTATTTCAAAGCATTTTATTGCGCCCAAAAACACCTCTCAGGAGAACTAAGCGGTTTGTCCATAATGTTTATGAGCTTTGCACTGATTGGCTCCGCTGTTGCTAGAGAACCACGTCATTGTAGAGAACATGTTCTACTGAGGACTCGCAGGCTGCTCTCAGCCTTTGAGATAAAAGAAAAGAAAAATAAGCGTTGCCGAATAGGCTAAATGTTAAAATGATTGTGCTGAGTACTCCACACTGGCGCAGATTTAATAATGTACAAAACCTTATTGCATTCTGCGCCACTAGATGGCATATTTGGGGCATACAGATCCTGGGAGGAGGAGAAGAAGAAAGTGTATGTTGTTGCTGCTAGCCACGTACTCACTCTGCCTGCGGTGGATTGTTTTATTCCGTGTCAATTTAAAACTACTTCAGTAAATGTATTAACTTTACACCGAGCCTCTTCATTGCCTACTACAAAGCAACTTTATGCACCAGTTCGTCACTGATGGCTCATCAACGCGGCGGCATCCTCGTCATGGGACAGGTAAGATGCTAACCTACAACACCACTCAATGCTGTATTTTTTGCTTCAGGCAGGCCTTCATATTTTTATTTTTCTTCTCGGACGTATTGTGTAGGTTAACTTGGTTTCACTCGTTACGTTTGATCCAAGTGGATTTTATTGTTGTTTCAGACACAACGTTTGCACAATGCGTCAAGAAGTAAGCTTATTTCAATGTTGTTGTATTGTGTTCAAAAGGTGTTGAATTGTTAGACGTGTAGAAACACATTTAGGACAGACTACCGCTGTGAAAGACTATCTTGGGCCGTAACAACTGGCGACTGCAGATGTTAGAAAAGCAGATGAGATAGGACGTAATTGTCACTCTTAATCTGGGGTGTATTCATTTAGACCAGGACTGAGACTTTCGTTTTGATCTATCACTGTGTATCACCTGGAGTCGCCAGTTGATACGGGGGACTCAGTCTGTTACACCGGTTATAGGCCTACACTTTGATTAGTTTATGCATACATTTAAAACCTGAGAATATATCCCCCCTCAAAAGAAAGAAAAGCACAGCCAGAACTCTGAATAAACATTGCAATCAGCCAAATGCTGGTGAAAACTCAGGTTGGCTGGTACAAAATAAAACTTAGTAGCCACTTTGACCCATTGGTGAGTATGCCTGGTTAGGCTAGTGAGATGAAACATCTATTAGCCATTTTGGCTGGTGATGAAAAAGGTTCATTTGAAGTCTTGAGCACCGCATACCTGTTATCAGAGTATCTCATCATCATTATGCTGTATCCTCATTCTGAAGCATCTATTACTGAACTGCACACATTTACACTTTATGCATATCTAGGGGTACATGCATATATTTTTTTAATCTTTCCATTCATGCTGTACCTCCAGTGTAGGCCTATAATGTAATAGGATGTATATATTTATACATGGATGTATATAATTTTGTCATTGCAGGTTCATCAGAGTCAGGTGGTCAGCACCCAAACTAAAACCATGGGTCATGGTGAAGAAGTATGAGAGACTGTTCTATGTGCCCAGGATTCGTCAGGATGGTGTCCAAGAATTACATCCTAGCAGCACAGGTAAAGAAATGAATAGTGAGTTGTGATTAATATTATTTAGCCTACTGGCTGGCATCACATTTTTAAATTCAGACAACCTAGTGCTACATCAGGTATTTATTCAATCAGTACTGTAACAGTACAGGGGTTAGACAACGAAACATCTTGGTGTCAGAAGCTGACGCCGAGTGTGAAGGTTCAATTAGCAGGGTAATAAGAGCACAGTTCTCTTCAAAATATTGCAATTCACACACCATAACAGGTTAAAAAATTAGACATTTTTGGTGGGCTATCCAAGGTAATGTCTGCATACCACCAAGATGAACCACATCCAACAGGATTAACTGTGGACACAAGAGGAAGCATATCTTTTTTTTTTAATGGTGGTATGTCACCCATGCTGTTATGTGCTTTGCTCTTTCCCTGTTAATTGAGCCTTCACACACTGCTCTTTAGTGCAATGTGCAATTAATGTAGACTGGCCACCAAGGTGGTCCAATTTATCCATGAAACTTCCCACACCAAAATGTCAGGTGTTTTCATTGTCCAACACCTGTATATTACAATGCATTACCATATTAATTTAAATAACATGTTTTCCTTTTTTATCAGAACAGGACGCCATCATGAAGAAGTTGCCTGTGGGGCTTCACTTGGGCTTTGCCAGCGCCTCACTATCAGTGATGCTGGTCTCCTTATCCACCGTGCCTACCCCCACGTTCCTCCCTTGATGCATTCATCTCCTGACCTGTACCTGTTGTGGTAGTAGTCAGTGATGACACACAGTAGTTGTGATAATAACATACATGTATATGAAATAACTGAAATGATGTCCGTCCAGGCATTTCCTTTGGTATTTTATTATCCAGTATATGTATGTATCCAGTTACATGGGTATTTTGGTGCCTGGATTATACTGCATGTAAGTAATAATATGAACTCAGGTCAGGATACCACAGTAGTTCAGAGAACCATTCATTAATATAAAATGCACATGTGTTATATGTCCATCCCAGGATAGACGTCCCCTCGTATCACCTTCGTAACCCTAAAATGCATGTGTACTTTGTGTCTAAAAATAAAGTCTATGAACAACTGAATGATCTGATTAATACATTGAAATGGTGTGGTGCAGACGCTGAAATGGGGAAGTTAATTGGTTAAACTTGGCTTGGTGTGCTGGACCTCGGTCTCTTCCATACATCCAATCTCAGCCATCAGGTCATTGCTCTTCTCACCTGGAGAAATAGAAAGATATACTTAAATGACAATTTTTATCCCAAACAACCAAGTTTATCACAGTGAATTGGTTACTGTCCCTGCAGCATTGTGGGGCTAAGTGCCTTGCTCAAGGGCACTTCAGCCATGATGGAGATGAGGAGAGAGGTAAGGATGGGTTTCGCACCTGCCCCAATATCAAGACCACCTCCCTAACCATTAGGCCACTGATGTCTCATTTTGGAAGGCAGACAATTTTGTGAAAACATTAAGTGTTACACTTAACATTAATTACAAGGACAACATGAAGTGTGCATCCCAATATGTGACCTTGCCTCCTCCACTTGTGCTTGTCTCCTCGTCCCACCTCCTGGGCCCTCCTCCGTGGAGAAAACGATAAAGTTTCCCAGCTGTCAGCCTCGCCACAACAACTTTTGAGGGACTGTTTTTCATTCACCATCCCACTTGCAAATGAGGAAAACACTTTACAATTGAGCTTTTGCAAAATATTGACATATAATGCTGTTGTCAGTGATGTCATCATGACGAGAAGCAAGTGGAGGAGGCAAGGTCGCATAGCTATTAAAACGCATATTTAAACGCACTCGAAGGCTGGGTAGGCCTGTGCAGGTTATGGATAATGTGACTGGCATTTCATGACAGCATCCTATGAAGAGTAAGCCTACTATAGGAAATTCGGCGCTAGAGATGTGTACACATGGTTTACTTTTACATTTAAACCATAACACTGAACTTCATAGCCTTTCTTTTTTACTAAGAGCACTAAAAAATGCCGTGTTTATGTACACGCATTACACAGCCCTCAATATCTCAGCATAACAATATCTTAGCATAGCGCCAGTTGCTGCTATGGCATAAGGTTAGCTAGGTAGAACATAGCTCTGCATCATTGATGCTTTCTTATGGAAAGCATCTTGAATTGAAATGTCATCTACATGACACCTTACACTTTAATTGCCTATATTTTACGTATTAAGAGGTTACAGTGTAAAACAAATGTTGAAAGACACTTACCAGGTGCTAGCTACTCGGTGAGTAGTTGGACGTTTTTTTTCCGGATGGATCCACCTCAGCTTTCTTCTTTTATTTTTAGGCATCCAGTGAAAAGTCATGGATGGTTTGTTACCATATCTACATGTGCAATCCTCAGCACAATGGGTGTTTATGCTGTTTAGTTATCAGTGATATGAGTAAGGTTTGGTTACGAGTTGCCAAGATGCTCCATTCATAATGTTTATGAATTTTGACTCGTCAAAAGTGGGCGTGGCCAAACGGCGGGTAGTCAGGGTGACGTAAGCCTGCCCTGTTTTTTCAATTGGCCAGGCTTAGCCAATCAAACGAAATAAAAAAAATCTTTCACATTAACACGACCAGGAAAACATATTATGAACTGTTATAACATATAATCATTCAAGAAAGTTTAAAAAAATTGGCATGGCCTCTTTAAAACACAATTCTGGAAACATCTCACCCATTTCCCAACTCCCCAAACCAATGGCACTGAACAATAAACACAATTCCTTCTTTGCACTCACATTTCAGTTTTAAAACACACTTTTTTCAAAACACTGCACACAATTATCTGGATTAGACACCATTTTCATGAAGAAAATTCCTGGTTGTCGTATGGAACACACTGCCATTCAAAATACTAAAATCAACTGCCATACTATGTTCACTTCCTCATCACATGGGCAAACTCTCTTCATATCTTTTTACAATCTGAAATCATCACCCCATAAGGACACACATTACATGTGGTGTTGATGAAAACATGAATGGATGCAGTGGAACACAAATTTGTTTAGTTTTTGATCTCCAAAAATATGTAGGCCCAATACAAGTGATCCCTTTCATGTGGTTACCCAATATTTTACAGCAAATTAGTGCATTTTTTTTCGATGTCAGAA
>NC_085870.1:283771-318771 GCF_034702125.1 Engraulis encrasicolus
GGGGGTTAGGTACCTTGCTCAAGGGCACTTCAGCCGTGGTCCGGTCGGGCATTGAACCAGGAACCCTTGAGTTGCCAACCCAGTGCTCTAACCACTGAACCACGGCTGTATTCTGCTTCCATCACTCAAGTTGCTGTTACTGTAACACAATCCAGTGATGCTTTGTAGCTTCAATGCTGGTCTGTTCGCGGGGTAAAACTAGTCCAATTGAATCAAGTGAGTCCTAAGAACTAGTCCAATTGAATCAAGTGAGTCCTAAGAACTAGTCCAATTGAATCAAGCGAGTCTTAAGAACTTGTCCAACTGAATCAAGCGAGTCTTAAGAACTAGTCCAATTCAATCAAGTGAGTCCTAAGAACTAGTCCAATTGAATCAAGCGAGTCCTAAGAACTAGTCCAATTGAATCAAGCAAGTCTTAAGAACTTGTCCAATTCAATCAAGCAAGTCTTAAGAACTAGTCCAATTGAATTGAATCAAGTGACTCAAAAGAACTGGACTAGAGGAATTGAATCGAGTGACTCATAGGAACTGATCTAGAGGAATTGAATCGAGTGACTCATAGGAACTGGTTCAGTTGAATCATTGGCCACAACCAACTGAGAGCCAGGGGAGCCGTGGACAAAAAGATCTGAAAGAACACTCTCAATATACGCACAATATAATGCAATACAATCATCTGTGCCAGTGCTATATACGCACAATATAATGCAATACAATCATCTGTGCCAGTGCTCAATTCATTGCACTTAAGTACAGCTCAATACGCTCAATACACAATTTTACAAAAAGTAGGCCTACAATTCTATCCCCGTCCCCCACCCCCCTCTCTCCATACAAAGGAACATCTCAGATAATCACTGTTAAAGTAAACATGGGGTTGTCATTTTTACAAGTAAACACTGAAGATAATTTTAAAAAGTAAAAAGTAAACATTAGTGTAGTGAGTTACGTCACTAAATTGGACCCTCAGATGTTATTGTGTGCACTGGAGCCAGATAAGTGATTGCTTGCTGGCATTACTGGGGCAGCACTTGGAGAGCCATAGCCCTATATCAGCTAAACTCGGTAAGCCAATGTTTACATTTTAAAATGATCTTCAATATTTACTTCTAAAACGATATTCGATTTTGTCTAACAATGATTATCTGTATTCATTGGCATAGGAGGTTCCCATCGTATCTTATCTAAGAAGAATATTTACAGATGACTGCCGGCTATATACTGCTGCGTTCATTTGCACACCACACACACACACACACGCACGCAAACACACACACACACACACACACACACACACACACACACACACACACACACACACACACACACACACACAGAAATGCACACACACACACACACACACACACACACACACACACACACACACACACACACCAATGCTCATTCACAGGAGGCTGCAGTCTATATACGGTATTCATCTGCAAAGGATGTTCCTGTCCCATCACTCAGAGGTGACTAGTTTTCAACCCTAGATAGGAAAACACAAGTCAAGTCAGCTTTTATTGTCACTTTCATCATATGCACAAGACATACAAGGAAAAATGAAATTACGTTTTCTCTCTATACCATGCCAGGACAAGACATATACAAACTCACATGAAGTGCAGACAGGACAGGCAACAGTGATGGGCTGGTAACAATGAACAATAATAAATACAGTATAAATGAACATTTAACATATAACATTAAACATTTAACATTGAACATGTATCATATATAAGATAATAAAGAAAGAAGAGACTACAATAATATAAATAATAACAGTGAAGTACAGTATAATAACAATAACACAATGGGATTAGGTGATTTACCAAACCAGCAGTAGAGGAGAGTGATCTCAAGTTGCAACAGTAGAGGAGAGTGATCTCAAGTTGTAACAAAAACTGGATGGGAGGTAGGCACAAACAAAAACTCTGGATGGGAGGTAGGCAACAAACAATCAAACACTCTGGATGGGAGGTAGGCAACAAACAATCAAACACTCTGGATGGGAGGTAGGCAACAAACAATCAAAAAATCTGGATGGGAGGGAGGCACAAACAATCAAAACCTCTGGATGGGAGGTAGGCACAAACAAAAACTCTGGATGGGAGGTAGGCACAAACAATCAAGAGAGCAGATTGTGGCTGCTAGCTCAGTCTTTTTGTCAGAAACTCCCAAATGTTTTTTACAAGGTCTTGGGGTGCGAGCAAACAGCAAAGTTCATATTTAGTAGAAAAGCCACACTCTGTAAAGACGCTGAAGAAGGCTTATGCTGTGTCCAGACCAAGAGCGAACTATGCTGCCTGGTAGCATGGGTAGCAGAAGAAGTTTTGCCTTGAATTCGCTGTATTCGCTCCGGACGCAGCATTGACATGTTTGATTCAGCTAATCACATAACGGCTCTGGCTTGACAGCCTGGGACATTCAGAGATATGAACGTTCCAATTGGTTTTCGCCGAACAGCGTCAGAGCGAATTCGCCTGCGATTAGATTTAGTTTAATCGTCAAAATTCGCTCTGGTCGCGCAAGAAGCTTCGCTCCTGGTGAATTCGCTTTGGTAGCGCAGGTTGCGTGCCCTCCATAGAGAAATAATGACTTCCGTCGCTTCATTCGCTCCGTTCGCTCCTGGTCTGTACACGGCATTAGGCCGAAACGTCTGTCTGTCACGCTAACCCACTAGAAGAAAATACAACTATTACACCCGAGAGTGCGGCTTTTCTACTCAACGCTAGCTCAGTCTGTCTGTAGTGTATTTGTATGAGGTGTCGAGAGGTTTACCAATGCTCCACACCGTATGTGTGTCTATGTGTGTGCATGCGTGTGCGTGTGCGTGTGTGTGTGTGTGTGTGTGTCTGGTCTACAGCAGATAGTTGGTATCCGTTTCACTGTGTGTGTGTGTGTGTGTGTGTGTGTGTGTGTGTGTGTGTGTGTGTGTGTGTGTGTGTGTGTGTGTGTGTGTGTGTGTGTGTGCGTGTGTGTGCGCGCGTGTGTGCGTGCGTGCGTGCGCGCGTGTGTTTGTCTGGTGTGTGCAGATAGCTGGCCACCGTTACACTAACAGGCATCCTAATAGATCATCCTTCTACATAATAGATCAACACCCTTCTGCATCCACTCTGGGAGGATTAGTGTGTTTAATGTGGAGTGTCGAGGCTGTTTAATCACTCTCCCTCGTTCTCTGTTTCTCTCTCTCACACACACACGCACGCACGCACGCACGCACACACACACACACACACACACACACACACACACACACACACACACACACACGCACACACACACACACACGCACTATCATGTTGCGCGTACTAGGACGTGGGTGAAACAGTGGCTACCACTTCAGGCAGCTATGAACGTTCAACTACTCTCAATCAAAAGGTGTGACACTTAGGTCCTTTTGAGCAGGTTTCAATATCTCCAGCAGCTATTGGTCAGCAGTCACCTCATACATCACATCCCATCCCATCCCAGTGCATAATTAGTCTTGCATTGTTAAGGGCAGTCATGGGTAAGCGGTTAGGGCTTCAGACTTATCTCCCAAAGGTTGCCGGTTCGACTCCCGACCCGCCAGGTTGGTGGAGGGAGGGAGTAATGAAGCAGTGCTCTCCCCCATCCTCCTCCATGACTGAGGTACCCTGAGCATGGTACCGTCCCGTCGCACTGCTCCCTAGGGACGCCATTGAGGGCTGCCCCCTTGCAAGGATGAGGCATAAATGCAATTTCGTTGTGTGCATTAGTGTACACTTGAGTGCTGTGTCACAATGCCACTAGGAGTTGGAGTTTCCCAATTGGACTTTCACTTAATCCAACACTTATAGACAGTAGGACCAGAATGCTCTGCTGAAGGAAAACTCATGCAACATGAGCATGGGCGTAACTATAGCAACGCTAAGAAAAGGGTTGAAAGCAGCGTTAATCTTTAGAGCGTTTTTGTGTCAGTAAACACCTCATTCATCACGTCAGAGTACACACACACACACTCACACACACACTCACGCACACATGCACACACACACACACACACACACACACACACACACACACACACACACAGGTCACAGTTAACACCTCATTTATCATGTCACAGCATGCTTTTAAGTATGTTTTGTGTGCCAGAGCTTGACCAATGCTACAGACTGTGGTGAAAACTTTTGAGTTACGTAACGCTGTAAAAAAAACAACGTCACAAATCAAATCACATCTCAGTCTGTCTCAACAGCACAGACCCTCAGTAAGGGCCAGAGGCTAGCAAGTCTGTGGAGAGGTGAGGAGAGGAGAGGAAAGGAGGAGAGGAGAGGAGAGGAGAGAAGAGGAGAGGGGAGAAGAGGAGAGGAGAGGAGAGGGGAGAAGAGAGGAGGGGAGAAGAGAAGAGAAGAGAAGAGAAGAGAGGAGAAGAGGAGAGGTAGGAGAAGATGGAGAGGAGAGAGGGGAGTAGAGGAGAGGCGAGGAGAGGAGAGGGGAGGAGAGGAAAGGAGAGGAGGAGAGGAGAGGAGAGGAGAGGAAAAGATGATGGAGAGGAGAGGAGAGGAAAGGAGAGGAGGAGAGGGGAGGAGAGGAGAGGAGAGGAGAGGAGAGAAGATGGTGGAGAGGAGGGTGGAGAGATGCATATCTTGCTCCTGAACTGATAGGAAAGGAGAAGATGATGGAGAGGAGGGTGGAGAGGTGCGTATCACGCTCCTGGAGAGAGAGGAGAGAAGTATGCAGAGGAGAATGGAGAGGAGGATGGAGAGGAGAGGAGGGAGGAGTACTGCACTTATAGGAGAGGAGGGTGGAGAGGAGGATGGACAGGTGCGAGACAAGAGCTGATCAGAGGAGGGTAGAAAGATTTGTATCACGCTCCTGGCCTGATAGGAGAGGAGAGGAGAGTGGAGAGGTGCGATCCAATATTCTGCTTCTACACCGATAGGAGCCAGGGCAGGATGGTGGAGAGGCGAGATGAGGGAAGAGGCGAGAGACTGAATCATCACCTGCGAAATAAGCTGCCAGCTCCCTTCACATCTGCGGCCAGCGTATGACAACTTGGGCAAGGAGCACTGGCATGCACAGAAATGTCAATAGCCAGGTTGCCACGGGGATTAATCACCTCATCGCGGCTCTGTTGTGGAGTATTGCTCAACGGAATACAAAGGAATGAAAATGGAATGTTGCATAATTAATGGAATGTCTAGACAAACGTGCACCATTATGACATCACTGAACAGGAAAATGTGCTTTTCCAGGTGGAGGGAGGAGACTTTCAGACCAAATGGACTGAATGACAAAGCCCAAAGATATTTTTTGGGGGGTCAGAGGTATCTAAAGGTATCCCTCTTTTGGCAGAACTAGATTAGGATATTTCACATGCTAGTAATGTCTCCACTAACTTCAACATTCAGAGAGTGTCTAGTTCAAATCGAACAAATCAAATGTATTTCCCTTCATATCCCTGTAGCGTAAACTAAAATCAAGCCATTCTTAAACGATTTCCTTGTAATTCAAAACTCAAAGCAAAATGAATACATGCAGCTCTTGGCTTGCAGTGTTTTGACGCTAATTGGGTGGAGCGGGTTACAGAATTAAAAGTCAAGAGGGCAGGATTGAATAACACACCCTTGGGTCACAGGGACACATTACTGCATGGGCCTGGCCCAGGGGCCCAAGACCCTTGGCTCTTGGGCCATTTTTGTAGTTCATTAGCCTCTTCTTATAATGAGTTCCAATGGGAGACTACAAAATTAACCGGGCCCAGGCCAGGCACAGGGACGGGTTACTGCATGGGCCTACTAGGCCCGGGGGCTAAGGGGGTTTTGTAGTCTTTTCTCCCATTGGAACTCATTACAGGAAGAGGCTATTGAACTACAAGCCAAGGCTCTTGGGACATTTTTGTAGTTCAATGAGTAATTCAATCTTCTTATAATGAGTTTCAATACTTTAGGAGAAAAGACTACAAAATGAACCCAAGTCCCAAGCTCATGTTTCCATTCTAAAATGCTTGTTTTATTCTTTACTGGGCCAGAAGTGGGTCCTGAACATCTTTGACAATTTCGAGTGGGCCCCACGTTAGAAAAGGTTGGGAACCCCTGCTCTACAGTATGCCCGCCTCTGCTCTGCCTTGCAGCGTGACTGCCCTGTCTGGTGGCCAACAGTCCTGTAGGGTGCCAATTAAAGCCCTTTAATACCAGTCTGGCAGAGGTCAAGAATTAAAACCCTTTAATATGAGTCTGCCAGAGATCAAAAATGAAAACCCTTAATACCAGTCTGCCAGAAGGTCAAAAATTAAAACCCTTTAATACGAGTCCTGTGTTCACCAATTAAAACCCTTTAATACGAGTCCTGTGGTCACCAATTAAAAGGCCGTCTGCTGGGAGTCATCTAGAGGTCACCGCTGGAGGTCAGTTAGAGGTCAAGTGGCCTCACAGAGATAATCTGCTGCAGCTAATGATCACACAGAGACAGGAAGAGAGAGAGAGAGAGAGAGAGAGAGAGAGAGAGAGAGAGAGGAAGAGGGACAGCGAGAGGGGGGGGAGAGAGAGAGAGAGAGAGAGAGACAGAGAGAGAGGGAGAGAGAGAGAGAGAGGGAGCGAGAGAGAAAGAGAGAGATTGTGTTCGTCTTCTATGGTGTATGCAATTATTATTTGAATAACAATTTGATCAAATCCAGCCTTGCTGACCGACCACCTCATCGATATAGAATCGCTGCATTTATCAAAAACTTGATTGTTTTCTCCTCGGAGCTGTGACGTCAGTGGGTAGTGGGTACCTTGAAAATGCCTTGGTCTTGGTGTGTGTGTGTGTGTGTGTGTGTGTGTGTGTGTGTGTGTGTGTGTGTGTGTGTGTGTGTGTGTGTAGTTGGGCCACAGCGTGTGTGTGTGTGTGTGTGTGTGTGTGTGTGTGTGTGTGTGTGTGTGTGTGTGTGTGTGTGTGTTGTGTGTGTGTGTGTGTGTGTGTGTGTGTGTGTGTGTGTAGGTGGGCCACAGCGTGTGTGTGTGTGTGTGTGTGTGTGTGTGTGTGTGTGTGTGTGTGTGTGTGTGTGTGTGTGTGTGTGTGTGTGTGTGTGTGTGTGTGTGTAGTTGGGCCACAGCGTGTGTGTGTGTGTGTGTGTGTGTGTGTGTGTGTGTGTGTGTGTGTGTGTGTGTGTGTGTGTGTGTGTGTGTGTGTGTGTGTGGTTGGGCCACAGTGTGTGTGTGTGTGTGTGTGTGTGTGTGTGTGTGTGTGTGTGTGTGTGTGTGTGTGTGTGTGTGTGTGTGTGTGTGTGTGTGTGTGTGCGTGTAGTTGTGTCACAGCGGGTCGCTTTTAGAACCGAACCAGACGGGGGGAATTTGTACTGTTCAAACACCAGCATGGTGGCAGTCTGAAGATTTTTTTTTGTTTTTTTGTTTGCCCTTTCAAATTCTCTTTCCTCTCTGTCTCTCGCTCTCTCTCTCTTCCTCCTATCCTCCTCTCTGTCTCTCGCTCTCTCTCTTCCTCCTATCTGTCCTTAGTGACGGGAGTCCAAAAAGACTCATCTCTCTCCTTCTCTCTCTGTTCCTCCTCTCTCTCTCTCTCTCTCTCTCTCTCTCTCCTCTCTCTTCCTCCTCTCTCTCTCCTTTGTGAAGGGAAACCAAAAACCCTTCTCTCTCTCCTTCTCTCTCTCTTCCTCCTCATCTATCTCTCTCTCTCTCTCTCTCTCTCTCTCTCTCTCTCTCTCCTTCTCTCTCTGTTCCTCCTCTCTCTCTCTCTCCTCTCTCTTCCTCCTCTCTCTCTCCTTTGTGAAGGGAAACCAAAAACCCTTCTCTCTCTCCTTCTCTCTCTCTTCCTCCTCATCTATCTCTCTCTCTCTTAGAGTTGGCTTGGAACGGATTCGTAAGTGAAATACTTCAAGGGTGACAGTAATGTCAACAGTCCTTTTCCATCGCCAAGCATCTGCCAGTGCAGGGCTGGCCTGGCCATCTGGCATTATGGGCATTTCCCAGAGGGCCCTGCACCCTTGTGGGCCCCTATTTTCATAAAATAGGGGCCCACGAGGGTGCGGGGCCCACTGGGGAGTCAGTTCTGCACCGCTAATTAAGCGGTGTATTTCTCCCCCATGAGGGGCCACTTTTAGCCAGTAGTACCCAGGCCCTATTCCTCCCCCAGTCCAGCCCTGTGCCAATGCACCCCCCCCCCACACACACACACACTCCAATACAAGCACACAGCTATCTGAAGTTGAAAGAGATGTGATATTGAAACAGTTTGTAAATGCCAAGCTCTCCACCGCTTATCAAGAGTGGAATGCTTGTGTTTTCCAAACCATGTTGTGATATTCTCTTTCCATATCAGATTTATGAGCGCACCTTAAGCCGTGGATTTAAAGGGGCTCTAGGTAGGATTAAAAGTTTAATCAATCACTGTCCCAAGTCAGCCGATGCTTATTTGAGTCATTAGTAAGTGAGCGATGACTCTCGCGACCACTTTCACTGTCCGCTGTTAGAGAACCCCAAATCAGCGGGCCGCAACGAGTGTCGTGAGAAACACTTTTCACACAAAAACTCACTTTACATACCGTATTCAGATTTGTATGAACTGCTGGCATTCTGTCATGAAAAATATTCTCACAGCGAGTCTATTTAAACAGCATTTTTTCATAGATTTTCAGACGGACATGTCACGAGCACTGTGCAAACTACGTAATCCTACATTGTGCCCCTTTAATAAAGGGCTTTTAACTTCAGTAAGGAGTGTTACTGTGAAATCCTACTGACTTTTGTGCCTGCCATGTACTTACCTGCCCACAAGATGCCGCCATTCTGCCACTGTGTGCCTCTGAATTCCTATGAACTTTTTTGCTCGCCATGCACTTACCTGCCCACATGATGTCGCCCTTCTGCCTTTGTGTGTTTTGTTAATTTGCCCCTCTTTGTGATTGGATGATTGGATTATTGTTGATGATGTACCGGCCTATTTAAGATCCTGATTTTTCCTTTGTCTTTGCTGAGTTTTCCTGCGAGCCACAGTGTGAGTACCCCTTTTTTCTGTGCTGCCAAATCCTGAACACTTGTTTTGATTTTTGACTTCTGCCTGCATTTTTTGAGAACTTGAAAGCCTATTTTTTGTGCCGAAATACTTTTTGTTGGAACTTTGAATTTTGACTGAAGATTTTTGTTGCTATTGGACTGCTGGCTGTGAACCTTTTTGCTTTGACTCTGGGAACTTTCACTGAACTGAATTGAACTGAAGAACTGCCTTTTTGTATCCTGTGTTTTTTGAAAGTAAAGAAAACTTATCATCAGAACTCATTGCTTCTCTGCATGTCTGTCCAAGGTCAACCACCCAACAAAATTCCTGACAGAAAAACTCAGCCAACGATGGACGGAGCAGAGAAAATACCACTCCCTGAATCTGATTCCATGGACATTCCGGAGCCAGTGCCCGCCTCTGCCTCAGCACAGAACTTGGGAATCACCTTCCAGCACCTGGTGACGGCTGTCGGCAGCCAAGAAGCCACCATGCAGCGCCATGAAGAAGCCCTATCCCAGTGGGGGGCACTTATGCAAGAACACGCCAGTATGCTGAATGAAATCCTTCAGGCCCTTCAACTGAATCGGCCAACACGACCAGCCCAGCCCCATCAGATGCACCCGGCCCCCCAACTCCAGCAAGCCCAGATGCACCCGGCCCCTCCTCTTGGTCAACAGGCACAAGTGACTGCTCCAGCTGCGACCTCCACAGAGCGAGTGGCCTCTCACCCCACGCCAAGCCGTGAACCCCGCCTGCCAACTCCAGAGAGGTACAGTGGAGATCCAAAGGGATGCAAAGGTTTCCTGACCCAGTGCCGCTTGTCCTTTGACCTCCAGCCTGCCGCCTACCCTACTGAACATTCTCGAGTGGCCTACGTCATAACTCTTCTCACCGGAAGAGCCCTGTCCTGGGCTACCGCACTCTATGACAACAACAGTCCTGTTTGCAACTCCCTTACTGCCTTCTCCAAGGAGATGATGAAAGTCTTCGCACCAGATGTCAGTGGTCGCACAGCAGCCAACAAGCTCATGCAACTTCGCCAGGGTCGCCAGTCAGCAACAGACTATGCCATCCAGTTCCGCACCCTAGCAGCTGAAAGTGGTTGGGGAGAGCAGGCCTTGCTCACAACATTTTACCATGGACTATCCGACCGTATCAAAGATGAGCTAGCCTCATGGGAAGAGGCTGAAAACCTTGAAGTGTTGATTGCCCGTGTTATTCGTCTGGACCACCGACTCCAGGAGCGTACCAAGACCCCAAGAAGATTCTACCCCTATGCGGTCCCCGTCAACGACACCCCTGTTCCACAGTCCTCTGATGGCGGTCCAGAGCCCATGCAGCTGGGTGGTACGTGGCTGTCCCAAGTGGAACGTGACCGGCGTATGAGGGAACACTGTTGCCTTTACTGTGGAAAGCCTGGACACGTCCGAAATGCCTGCCCTGAACTAATGGGAAAAGCCAAACCCCGTCCAGCACCAGGAGACCTGTGACGGGGGTGAACTCCTCTCCTGAGCTTCCAGTCTCTGGCTTTTTAACGCCTCTTACCATATCCTGGGGCCACAAGACACATTCTCTACAAGCCCTCATCGACTCCGGCGCTGCTGGCAACTTTATGGATATCTCTCTCGCACAACACTTGAACATCCCAACATCTACTCTTGATCCTCCTCTTTCTGTTACCGCTCTGGATGGACGGCCTTTAGGAGCAGGCCTTGTTGAATTGACCACCTCTACTATTCGTCTGCAGATCGGTGAACACGAGGAGAATCTCTCATTCCACTTGATCCAGTCTCCTGAGTTTCCGGTAGTCCTGGGATTCCCCTGGCTCACTCTCCACAACCCACATCTCGATTGGAGTTCCTGCACTATCCGCGGATGGAGATCTACTTGTCACAAAACCTGCCTTGTCTCAAGCTCCTGTAGGTCATCTGTCCATCCACCCGAGTCAACCCGGCCTCCACCCGAGTCAACCCGGCCTCCACCCGAGTCAACCCGGCCTCCTCCCGAGTCAACCCGGCCAACTCCCGAGTCAACCCGAGCTCCTCCCGAGTCAACCCGAGCTCCTCCCGAGTCAACCCAAGCACTGCCCGAACTGTCCAGAGTACCACCACAGTACCATCATCTGAAGGAAGTGTTCAGCAAAAAGAAAGCAGCAACTCTACCGCCTCACAGGTCTTATGACTGCACCATTGATCTGCTGCCAGGCACCTGTCCTCCAAGGGGGCGCATCTTTTCCCTCTCTGCGCCAGAACGCATTGCCATGGAGGAGTACATCAAAGAGGCACTGTCCACAGGTTTTATCCGACCCTCTTCTTCACCAGCAGGGGCAGGCTTCTTCTTCGTAGGCAAGAAGGATGGAGGGCTGAGGCCATGCATTGACTACAGGGGCCTCAACAAAATCACTGTGCGAAATCGTTACCCTCTACCCCTCATGTCATCAGCCTATGAACTTTTGCAAGATGCAACCATATTCACCAAACTGGATCTCCGTAATGCGTACCATCTTGTCCGTGTTCGTGAAGGAGACGAATGGAAGACTGCCTTCAACACCCCCAACGGCCACTACGAGTATCAGGTAATGCCATTTGGCCTCACAAACGCCCCAGCTGTTTTCCAAGCTCTCATCAATGACGTCCTTCGTGACATGCTGGACAGATTTGTTTTCGTATATTTAGACGATATTTTAATATTCTCCAAGAGCCTCCCGGAGCACATCCAACATGTCCAATTAGTTCTTAATCAACTCCTCAACAACAACCTTTTCGTTAAAGCCGAGAAGTGTGAATTCCATGTCCCTACAGTCTCTTTTCTTGGCTACATCATTTCCGAGGGCAGAATCATGATGGATCCTAAGAAGGTGGAAGCTGTCAAGGATTGGCCAGTACCCAGTTGCATCAAAGAGACACAGAGATTCCTGGGGTTTGCGAATTTCTATAGAAGATTCATACGCAATTTCAGTTCCATCGCTGCCCCCATTTCTGCTGCCACTCGAAAGGACAATTCCCCCTTCTCATGGTCCCCTGAGGCCAACCAAGCTTTCAAAAACCTCAAGCAGCGCTTCACTTCAGCTCCTATTCTCTGTCAACCAGATTCCACCCGAGCTTTCATTGTTGAAGTCGATGCCTCCAATGTTGGAGTTGGAGCGGTACTGTCCCAGAGGTCCCCTGATGGCAAAGTGCACCCTTGTGCATTCTTCTCAAAGAAGTTGTCTTCATCTGAAGAGAATTATGATATCGGCAACCGGGAACTCCTTGCTGTTAAACTGGCTCTGGAGGAGTGGCGGCACTGGCTCGAGGGGGCTCACCACCCTTTTGTCGTCTGGACAGACCATAAGAACTTGGAATATATCCAACAGGCTAAACGATTAAACCCCCGGCAGGCACGATGGGCCCTCTTTTTCAACCGGTTCAGTTTCACAATCTCCTACCGGCCAGGTTCCAAGAATGTCAAACCTGATGCTCTGTCTCGCCAATTCCAGCCAGCCAACCAAGACAGCCCCCCAGAGACAATCATTCCAAGATCCCAACTTGTCGCACCAGTCCGCTGGGAAATCACCTCTGTTGTCCAGCAAGCCCTAAACAGCGATCCTGCCCCTCACACTGCCCCTGCAGGCCTCTTGTTTGTTCCTCTCGCTGCACGTGGTCAAGTCATTCAATGGGGTCATGCCTCCCATCTCACTTCCCATCCTGGATCCTCTAGGACACTTGAGTTCATCGAACGTCGCTTCTGGTGGCCAACTATGAAAAAAGACATACAAACCTATGTGGCCAGCTGTCCAAACTGTGTCCAGGGAAAGGATCCACGTCAGAAACCCCAGGGTCTTCTTCACCCACTGTGCATTCCTCGTAGACCTTGGTCGCACATCTCTCTAGACTTCATCACTGGCCTACCAGCCTCAGAAGGTAACACCACTATTTTGGTCATAATTGATAGATTTTCTAAATCATGTCGTTTCCTGCCCTTGCCAAAATTACCTTCTGCCAGTGAGACTGCTAGACTTGTGTGTGACCATGTTTTTCGAGTTTTTTGGTCTCCCCCAGGATGTTGTCTCTGACCGCGGGCCCCAATTCACCTCCTGCTTCTGGCGAGCCTTCTGCAAACTCCTGGGTGCTACTGTGAGCCTGTCCTCTGGCTTCCACCCTCAATCTAATGGGCAGACCGAGAGGCTGAACCAGGACCTGGAAGCTACCCTGAGATGTGTAGTATCTGCCAATCCATCCTCCTGGTGTTCCCAGCTTCCTTGGGCGGAATATGCTCACAACACCTTGAAGTGCTCTGCCATTGGTATGTCACCTTTTGAATGTCAATTCGGCTACCAACCATCTTTGTTTCCTGAGCAGGAGGTGGATGCAGGGGTCCCATCAGCCCAGCAGTTTGTGCGACGATGCCGGCGCACCTGGAGAGTGGCCAGGCGGGCCCTACTGAAGGCTTCCCAGCAGTACCAGCAGCAGTCCAATCGGCACCGGAGGTTGGTCACCTTCAGGCCCGGCCAAAGGGTCTGGCTCTCCACTCGAGATCTTCCGCTGAGGGTGGAGAATCGCAAACTGGCGCCCCGCTTCATCGGGCCTTTCAAGGTGATTCGCCGGATCAATCCTGTGGCCTACACCCTCCAACTTCCCCGCTCCATGAAGGTCCACCCGACCTTCCACGTCTCCCGCCTCCGTCCGGTGGTCACTTCGCCGCTGCTTCCTGCCCCCAGGCCGCCGCCTCCTCCTCGGCTCATCGACGGCCAGGCCACCTACACCGTCAATCGGCTCCTTGATTCACGCCGTGTCAGGGGGGGGCTTCAGTACCTCGTGGATTGGGAGGGGTACGGTCCTGAGGAGCGGTCTTGGGTGCCGTCCAGGGACGTACTTGACCGCGCTTTGGTAAGGGACTTTCATCGCCTGCACCCTGACCGCCCTGGGATCGTCAGGAGACGATCTTAGGCGGGGGGTACTGTGAAATCCTACTGACTTTTGTGCCTGCCATGTACTTACCTGCCCACAAGATGCCGCCATTCTGCCACTGTGTGCCTCTGAATTCCTATGAACTTTTTTGCTCGCCATGCACTTACCTGCCCACATGATGTCGCCCTTCTGCCTTTGTGTGTTTTGTTAATTTGCCCCTCTTTGTGATTGGATGATTGGATTATTGTTGATGATGTACCGGCCTATTTAAGATCCTGATTTTTCCTTTGTCTTTGCTGAGTTTTCCTGCGAGCCACAGTGTGAGTACCCCTTTTTTCTGTGCTGCCAAATCCTGAACACTTGTTTTGATTTTTGACTTCTGCCTGCATTTTTTGAGAACTTGAAAGCCTATTTTTTGTGCCGAAATACTTTTTGTTGGAACTTTGAATTTTGACTGAAGATTTTTGTTGCCATTGGACTGCTGGCTGTGAACCTTTTTGTTTTGACTCTGGGAACTTTCACTGAACTGAATTGAACTGAAGAACTGCCTTTTTGTATCCTGTGTTTTTTTGAAAGTAAAGAAAACTTATCATCAGAACTCATTGCTTCTCTGCATGTCTGTCCAAGGTCAACCACCCAACAAAATTCCTGACAGTTTCAAACCCTAATAGCCATGAAAAGATTACAAACAACATTTGAGGCACTGTACTAAAGTTAAAAAGCCTTTATTAAATTATGGCTATATGCCATGAAACCAGAATTTAATAAAGGCTTTTTAACTTTAGTAAGGAGTGTCTCAAAAGTTGTTTTTAATCTTTTCATTGCTATTTAGACGCCCACAGTTTTTTGATGAGCACCCGTTTTTTTTTGTTTTTTATTTGTTAGACCATTCCCTTCTCTCGTGTTTCAGTTGCACCCTAAAAATCTAAAAGTCCCTTATCTAGAGTAGCCTGGTCCTGACCATCCCATAATACTACCATTTAATTTCGTATTTATGGTCTGGCATTTGTTTGCTCTGAAGCGATTGCAAGAAGTAGGAAGTTTGCACTCAGTTATGGTTTGAAATTATTGGACACCTCTCACCCAATCGCCGGCAGTTACTCAACAACAACATAGCGCAGACCAATGGCTCTGGCGCAGATGTGTACGTCATTGTCACGAGCGTCCTCCCCCTTTCGCCCCCACGTGGGGCGCTTATTCGCTTATTGGCTGTTTTCTGGGGGGGCGTTGCGATCAAAATCCTACTGCTCCAGGCACTCCACAGAGAAGCACGGCCAGACTACCGTAGTGGAGCCAATCCTTTGGCGGAAGTACGTAGGATGGCTCGCGAGGCTATGAGTGCATCTTAATATGCGTCCTTGTGTAACAGACCGCATTCGGCGGCAGGTTGAAGGCAAGGAAAGGCGACAAAGGTTGGCTCCAACTCGCATATATATATATGGTGAAACATTAAGTGCAAACAACATCATGCAGCTGCTGTTGTACATTCACATCTCCAGCGAAGTAAACTCTTTTTGGCGATTTGTGAGCATATAGTGAATTGTCAGCACGAGACATGGAGCCATTGTCTTTTACATACATATTATCATGGACAACATTCTACGATAACATTCCCTCATTAAACGGGACATTCCATTACAGTATTCCATTGGTGAGTAAATAAACAGAACGAGAACGACATCGAGTAGCAAAACAAAGCCTACCTGGTGAAACATTAAGTGCAAACAGCATCATGCAGCTGCTGTTGTACATTCATATATGTACACAAAAGGATAAAGATACAGTTAGCTTACTACCCACGGATAACAAAGAATGCGTGGTTCAGACTAGCAGCGAACTGACTAGCAAGTTCATAGCGTGGTCAGAAATGATCACTTCAAAATACCATTTCAATATTAATGCAAAATCATTTGCGATCTCATAATCATGTAGCAGTACTACTCTCAACAACATTTTTAATTGCAAACCTTAGTATGCACACATGTATAATATTGCATTTATGGATAAACACACGGAGCATTATACCACTGAACTTACCTCCAGCGAAGTAAACTCTTTCTGGCTGGAGGAAGCATAGTTCGTGTGCAAAGACCTGACCTACTGCAGCTGCAAGAATACACCACCAGGTGGCTGCAACTCGTATGATAAGGAGAACCAAATATTTATAGTGAAATTCACCAACTACATTTCTAACTCAGTTACACCGTGCCTCTTCCATTTGCGCTTGTCTCCTTGTCCCGCCTCCTGGCCCCTCCTCCGTGGAATAAACGATAAAGTTTCCCAGCTGTCAGCCTAGCCACAACAACTTTTGAGGGACTGTTTTTCATTCACCATAACAATTGCACACGAGAAAAAGACTCTACAATTGAGCTTTTGCAAGATATTGAAATATAATGCTGTTGTCAGTGATGTCATCATGACAAGAAGCGAGTGGAGGAGGCAAGTGGAGGAGGCAAGGACGCATATTAAGACGCACTCTATATCTAGAGTGGAGGGCTCGTATTTTGTTTTCCAAGCCATGTTGTCATAGTCTTTTTCCGGTGCATCAGATCGAATGAGATTAATGAACGCACCCTAAAAGCCTGGAAGGCCATCCAGCCAGCCGTCTCACTGACCAGGGCTAACAGGCAGGGTTGCCAAGTGTGGCCATCCAGCCAGCCGGATTACTGACCAGGGCTAACAGGCAGGATTGCCAAGTGTGGCCATCCAGCCAGCCGGGCTACTGACCAGGGCTAACAGTTAGGGTTGCCAAGTGTGTCCATCCAGCCAGCCGGGCTACTGACCAGGGCTCCAAGGCAGTGTTGCCAGATGTGTCCATCCAGCCAGCCGGCTCACTGACCAGGGCTAACAGGCAGGGTTGCCAGGTGTGGCTCAGGGCTCCAGCCCAAACGGTGCTAAACAAAAACCAACTGGATGTGCTACATTCCGCCCAATTTCAACCAAATTGTATTGATTTCTATGGCCAAATACAGAAAAACCTGCCCAATGGATGTTTTTGACCGTTTTTTTTTTTCACCCACAATTGGCTACCCCAAGCAGCCCAATTGGGCAGGTAACCTCCCAATCTGGCAGCACTGCTTCCAAGCTACTACATCAAGCAGCGTTCACAAGGACACATTGCTCATGAGGAGATATTGCTATTTACTAACACAACAAGCTTTCAAGGGAACTCACCAGAAGCATCAGCAGGGACCCTTTCCCAACAACCCTGCGGATTTCAGTGAACAGGGGCGGATCTACCTATTTTGGGGCCCTAGGCAAAAATATAAGCATGGGGCCCTCAAAACTCCTTCTTGAAAGATATACAAAAAATATGGCCCTTAGGACTCTGTGTTTTGGTGCTATTTTATTGTATTGTCTCATATATATGTTCGATTGTACAAGGTCAGGCCTCCTATTTTGGTATTTACCCTGACTGGTTTGACAGGGGCCCCTATGGAGGGCTGATTTGGTCGGGGCCCAAGGCAATTGCCACCAGTGAGAAAACACACACACACATGCACACATATGCACGCACGCACGCACGCACACACATTCAAGGAAGTACAGGCTGACTTCGCCACAGATATGGCCATCGTGCAAGTGTGTGTGTGTGTGTGTGTGTGTGTGTGTGTGTGTGTGTGTGTGTGTGTGTGTGTGTGTGTGTGTGTGTGTGTGTGTGTGTGTGTCTTTTTTGAACAAACGCCCTCTTGACTTCACCATAAGCCTCCCAAATTCCCCTTGACCTCATCATAAGCCTCCCAACGCCTCCTCCACATCACCATAAGCCTCCCAACGCCCCCTTGACCTCATCATAAGCCTCCCAACGCCCCCCTTAGTATTGAAAAATAAAATAGACTAATGCCCTCCAATGGGAACTAAGATCCCATCCCCCACCCACTCAGCTGTATCCTTCTCAACGCCCCCCTAGGGCTCACCACCGCCCCCTGGGAGGCTACAGCACCCACATTGAGAAACACTAATATAATTACTTCCTTCCCCTCTCTCCTTTCCTCTCTCTCTCTCTCTCTCTCTCCTTTCCTCTCCCTCTCTCTCCCCTTTCCTCTCTCTCTCTCTCTCCCTTTTCCTCTCTCTCTCTCTCTCTCTCTCTCTCTCTCTCCTTTCCTCTCCCTCTCTCTCCCCTTTCCTCTCTCTCTCTCTCTCCCTTTTCCTCTCTCTCTCTCTCTCTCTCTCTCTCTCTCTCTCTCTTCTCTCTCTCTTCTCTCTCTCTCTCTCTGTCACACACACATGCACACACACACACTGCAGTGTAATTCCCTGCTGACCTTTGACCTATACCATGCCAGTTACATCGGTGACCTTTCCTCTCGCCCTTCGTATCGGTGACCTTTCCTCTCGCCCTTCGTCGTCCGAAAACACCAGCGTCACATTAACTGGTATCAAGTTTCACATCAAGTAGAGTCACGTTATCAAGTTTCACAAGAGTCACACGAACTCCTGAGGACAGCGGAAAATATCAGAGGGATGAGACCCCACCTCTCTCTCCCCGAGTCACAGAGTTCGTCTCAGTACAGTACTCTTGCACCATCACTGCACTCTGCAAGACTGTACTTTAGTAAACTTTAAAGGAGATCTTCAACTCAAATTAACTTCCATGTTTCCCCAGATTGGGTGGTTTCCCGTCCTAATTGGGCTGCTTAGGGTGACTGTCTATAGGTTTAAAAAAATACATATATATATATATATATTGGGCAGGATTTCCCTATAGATTTATGGCCATAGAAATCAATAGTTCACATTCACTTTAGTGAGATGATTGGCTTTTGCAATACGTACTCCAAATGCGTTCATATTTGGCTATTTGTTGTTTATTTGGAAATTCACAGTGTTTTTTGTGTAGATTTCTTGCACACCTCCTTTGGTCAGGTGCGTAGGAGTGGAGCTCTTGGGTCATAAATGTTAAAGACAAGAAAGCTCCCATTTGCAGCATTTACGTAATACCGATGCTTCGGTCTATTGAACTTCAAGCAATTCACATTCACTGTGGACTATTGAAAAGGGTCGATAGACCGAAATGTTGCTATTAAACGCTGCAAATGTGGACAGTGCGTGGGAGCTTTCTTGTCTGAAATGTACAGTGTACCAGCAGGGAAGGCCTCTAGTGAAAGTTTGTAAACGTTAAAACAGGAAGAGCAAAGCTCCAGCTATGTTTTCCTTTCACTCTGTAATGTCCATGTGTGGCTCCAGAGATGCTATTTTAAATCACAGCTACAGCAGCACAGAGTGCTGTGTCTATAAACATACTCTAGGCCAGGGGTGCCAAACCCAGATCAACATCCCTGCTGTAGGCCTGTCCAAGTCTGCAGATCAACATCCCTGCTGTAGGCCTGTCCAAGTCTGCAGATCATGGATCCTTGGTCATCGACCTCAAGATAAATCAAAGAGGGGACCAGCTCTCCCACTCCGGCAAGACAGGGGGCAGCATGTCCAAGTGCGGCTCCAGAGATGCTATTGTAAACCACAGTTGCAATACAGTATGCTGTGGGTGCGTTGCAATATGCGACCTTGCCTCCTCCACTTGCGCTTGTCTCCTCGTCCCACAGCTCGTCCCACTACAAACTCCGTGGAGAAAACGATAAAGTTTCACAGCTGTCAGCCTAGCCACAACTGGGGGGGGACTGTTGAGGGACTGTTTTTCATTCACCATCCCAATTGCAAATGAGAAAAAGACTCTACAATTGAGCTTTTGCAAGATATTGAAATATAATGCTGTTGTCAGTGATGACATCATGACGAGAAGCAAGTGGAGGAGGCAAGTGTAGGAGGTATAATCGCATATTGCAACGCACTCTGTGTCTACAAACATGCTGTGGGCCAGGGGGGTCAAACTTAGGGCCCTTCTCAAAACCTAGTGCAGTGCACTTCCAAGTGTATCAGCCTAATTAGTCACGCCCAGTGATTGGATAGTCTTTGGTGAACTCTACGGAATATCCAATCACTGGGTGTGACTAATTAGGCTGATACACTTGGAAGTGCACTGCACTAGGTTTTGAGAAAGGCCCAGTGATAGCCTGATCGACATTCCTGCTGTAGGCCTGTCCAAGTCTGCAGATCACGGACACTTGGTCACCGACCCCCATACTCTCCCACTCCGGCAAGACAGGGGGCAGCATGTCCACGTGTGGCTCCAGAGATGTTGTTGTAAACCACAGCAGCAGTACAGTGTGCTGTGTCCACAAATATACTGTACCAGTCCAAGTCTGCAGGTCACTTGATACTTGGGGCATCAACCCCCAAGTCAAAGGGGACTCCGCATTGCTCAGCCTTTGCTAGATTGTCCTGATAATGTGCAGCACGTGATTAGACTCTAAGGGAAACGCATTTATTTTTTAGATTTTGTTGGGATGTTTGCAGGACTGGACAGTGAACGTGATGACAGGAAAATGTGTGGGGGTAGAGATGGGGTCGGCTTGGGAAATGACCAATGATTCAAACTCCATCAATTGGGACGAATTCGTGACCAGGGTTTTATAGTTGTAGCCTCTATTGTCCCCAAGGGGAAATTCATTCTCACCACACAGGATGCAGTCGCCGCAAGAGCAGTGCCCATTTTATGTGCTGGTGCAGTCAGAGAAAGGAGCTAAATGGCAATAACCTGATGGGAGACTAGGCCTAAAGGGACTTGGATTACAGTGTTGCACTCGGATTTTCTGTGCCTTGTAAATCACAGAGCATTTGTCCAGTGTGGCAGCTCCCAGGCTGCGGGGGGGGGGGGGGGGGGGGGGGGGGGGTGGTTGGGGGGGGAGAAGGGTTGTTGTCTGCTCGCTTGGCTGGCTGGCCACAGTGGCCAATGGGCTAGCAGAGAGTTCAGTGTGTGAGTGCGTTACGATATGCGACCTTGCCTCCTCCACTTGTGCTTGTCTCCTCGTCCCACCTCCTGGCCCCTCCTCCGTGGAGAAAACGATAGTTTCCCAGCTGTCAGCCTCAACTTTTGAGGGACTGTTTTTCATTCACCATCCCAATTGCAAATGAGAAAAAGATTCTACAATTGAGCTTTTGCAAGATATTGAAATATAATGCTGTTGTCAGTAATGTCATCATGAAATATTACTTCCTGGTACGAGGAGACAAGCACAAATGGAGGAGGCAAGGTCTCATATTGTAACGCACTCTGTGAGTGGCTTCAAACACAACTGCCAGGATCACTCAGTCTCTCTCATTCTCGCTCTGGCTTGGGCCACAGCACGTCTGGCTGCTGGTCACTCTGTCTCTCTCTCTCCCTCTTTTAATGCACTACACCCTACATATGCATCTCATCATTTGGCTTGCTCCTTCACTAACCTGCTTTGCTGCTTAAGTATATAAGTTTAATAAACTACTTCTGGTAAAACTTTACATTCAGTGTAGTCTCCCCTGTGTGTTTGCTACTCTGACCAAAAGTGCTCATAACAACTAAGAAGGCAGATAACTGCCCCCCCCTCCCCCCTCCAATATAGCTGCCCTGGAGTCAACCTCCCCTCCACCCCCCCGCCCCTGCCCCCCCCAATGTAGCTGCCCTGGGGTATGCATTAATCTGGCCCTGTACCAGCTCATTCTAAATCAAAAGAAACTCACATCTGCCTTTCCTGTCATCTCTCCCCCATCCCACGGGAGGAGGATTGGCCGGCTGGTGTGTTTGTGGGTCCCTTTCAATATCCGACCTCCTGTCGTCTCCTTTTGCGGGGAAGGGAGAGACGGGGGAAGATCGGCAAATGACCTTGAGCCGGAATCGAATGCTGGTCCCCGGTGTAACAGTGCGGTGGCCTACCGTTTGAGGCACAGCTGGGCCGAATGTCCTCTTCGTAAGTCGCTTTAGATAAGAGCGCCTGCTAAATGTCATGTAGGAGCCATTCCCTCAGTTCAATGTATTTTGCAATGTCTTAATGCTTGCTATTTTTTGTACTTGTGAGACTATGCCCCCTACAGGCCAAAGATGCTATAAATTGCGAGGCTACCTGGAGGAGGTGTGGCTGACTGGGAGCGCAGAGTCTTTGACCTTGGCTTGGCGTTTGATGTGACTCACCTGCGCTATTTAAATACTCATTGATATACCCAGTCTGTCTTTTATTTTATTTTCAATGGCTAAAGGAGCCTCATTTGATTTGTAATTTTGGAAACATTTAAGTAAAAACAAAACCTCATTTCAACTTCAAAACTTGTCTGTCTTGGATGTCTGGATTTCTGGATTTTTTGGTCACACATTCACAAGCAAGCGTCAAAGAGGTTGTCAGTCACCACCAAAGGGACAAAACAAATGGACTTTTAATAACAGGATAATTTGTCAATTCATTAGTCAAAGACTCTTCTCTGGAAATTGGAACTTGGAACTTTACGCGGAGTACTGGACTCTGGAGCGCGGAGAAGAACAAAGGAACGCCAACAACACGTGTAACTGGAAACGCCGGTAGGCCACATCTAATTTAAATTGTTTGAACTGGAACTCGTGCATGGAAAAGAAAAGGACTGAATTAATTCGTTGGATGAAGTAACTTTTTGATTTTTGCAACATTTTTTGGAACAAAGTGAATGAACTTTTAAGTTTGAGAAATTAAGTTTGAAGAACCAAATCGAGAAAAGCGCATACTTTTACGCGCGCCTTTAGTTTCATGACTTCTCAGTTACAATGATTTTTGAAAGAAACGACAGCCTTTTTTGAACATTTTTGAGACATAACTGAACAAAGAGACATTTAAGTTGAAAGTTAAGAGAGACATTTAAGTTGCAAACATGGCTGACTCCGACGCTGAAGCAGCTTCGCAAACTGATGTGGATGAACTCGCAGAGCTAGAGAAAACCTCTCAAACAGAGGGTACTTTACGCACGAAAAGGAAAATTAAATTGCAACAGCTTACACGTCGCATGAACATTATCAAGAAATTAATTCATGATGAATCAAGTGTTGACAAAGTTAAAATTGCCATGCAAAGGTACAGGGAAATGTTGGAGGAATTTGATATTATTCAAGGAGAATATCAGACTTTGCTTGACAATGAAGAAGAACGTGAAACGGATCACGAGACGTGGTACATGCCAAAAAGAAAGAACCAACAGGAATTTGTTAATTCTGTGGATAAGTGGCTTGCTGAACATGAAATTGATGACATACGCCCGGCGGACAGCGCGTCTAAAGCCCATGGAGGATCAAAGGTTTCACGTACATCCTCAGCTTTGAAGCGCGCCACAGCTGAAAAGGCTGCGCTTGAGGTTAAAATGTCCGCGCTTAGAGAACAGCATTCCATTGAGCTAGAAGAGGAAAAATTAAAGAAAAGGCTTGAAAAATTGAGACAACAAAAGGAAATGTTAAACTTATCAAGTCAATTGGATGCAGCTAATGCAAAAGTCGCCGTGTTATCAGACACTAAAAGCGACGCTGTAGGAAATTCAATGAAATTAATGGAAACTGCGGTAGACGCAATGAACGAAAATATAGGAGATTCATTGAAATTACAGGAAACAAATGCAGCAGACGCAATGAACGAGTATATGGAAGACTCATTGAAACTACAGGACACAAAGGAAATCATTGCAAAGGAAACGAAAGTGCTGCAACCTGCAAAGGAAACCATGCAATTAAATGGTAGTGTTAAACCTAAATCCTATGCTACTTACCCTGTTTCTTTACCCCCTCCTGCAATAGAACAGCCTTTACCTCCACCTGTGCACTTACCTGTTGCTCATCCCAGCCATATGCCCCTGGCGCCAGCAAGGAGAGCGCCTTCACAGCAACAACCTGCACATGCCCCTCCATCTTCACAGCCTGATGTGCAGAGGGGTCAACCCAGCCATATGCCCATGGCACCAGCAAGGCCAACGCTACAGCCACAACCTACACAGGCAGGTAATCAACCCCATCTACAGCCACAGCCCTGTGCTTCATCACGCCCTGTGCCACCCTCACAGCAAAGGCTAGGCCCTCAACCTGCCACCCCAGTGGATAGTGCGCCAATAGGGCCTCCTGAAAGTGATGCTCAGCTGTACAATATCTTACAAAAACAAAATGACATCACCACTTCTCTGATAAAACAGCAGGACCAGTCAAATCTACCCCGAAAGGAGATAAAAGTGTTCAATAATGATCCAATTGAGTACAGGTCATTCATTAGTTCATTTGAACATGTAATTGAAAGCAAAATTGAACATGCCAAGGATAAACTGTACTATCTTGAACAGTATACTTCAGGTCAATCCAAGGAGCTAGTTAAAACGTGCCTCTTTTTAGATCCAGACACAGGGTTTGCAAAGGCAAAGCAACTGCTCCAGGAAAATTTTGGAAACGAATACCAAATCTCATGTGCATACATTAACAAAGCATTGTCATGGAACCCCATTAAGGTTGAAGATTCCCAAAATTTGAAATCATATGCACTGTATCTCAGAGGATGTTTGAATGCCATGAATGATATTGCTTACATGGATGAGTTGGATCTGTCCTCCAATCTCAAAATGCTAATCAGCAAATTGCCTTACAGATTAAGAGAAAGGTGGAGAGTGGAGGCATGCAATCTGCAAGAATCAACAAAACGGAGAGCCACATTCAAGAATTTAGTCGAATTTATTGAAAAACAGGTGAAAATCATTACAGACCCTGTATTTGGTGATATACAAACCTCTCCTCTCAGCAGCACCCCCAGCAGGAGTACAAGGCATACAGACTCCAGATCTGTGTCAAAATCAAAGTTCTCCAATGCTGCAACTGATGTTAAGCCTTCCTCCCCAATGCACCAGAACAGCCCCTCAGCAGTCCATACTAATCCATTCTGTGTGTTCTGCTCAGGTGACCATCTACTCGGCACCTGCCCTCGATTCAAAAAGAAATTGCATACTGAAAAAATCTCATTCTTGAAAGACAGAGGAATTTGCTTTGCATGTCTCATTTCAGGCCACATGAGCAAAGACTGCACCCAACGCATGTCATGCACTGTTTGTGGGAAGCCGCACCACACAGCCCTGCACATAGGAAAAATTGAACAAAACAAAGGAAAACAAGATGCAGTGGACATGTTAAGCGTGCAGAACACCAAGCCATCTCCCCTTTCCGCATGTGGTCGTATTGGGGCCGGCGACGAGCAGTGTGTCATGTCCATCGTGCCTGTAAAGGTAAAGTCAAGCAAAAGCAACACCATAGTCAAAACATACGCCTTTCTTGACCCCGGCAGCACTGCCACCTTTTGTACAGACGCATTAATGCAGCAGCTTAATGTAAAAGGAAAGAAAACAAACATTTTGTTACGTACACTAGGACAGGAAAGGAGTGTGTCAACACATATGATAACTGGATTGGAAGTGAGTGGACTTGATGACAATTCATTTATAGCTCTACCAGAAACCTATACACAACAAAGAATTCCTGTGACAAAAAGAAACATCCCAAATCAAAATGATGTGAAAAAATGGCCTTACCTTAAGGAAGTGAAGATATCCACCATCGATGCAGACATAGGGCTTCTCATAGGCACAAATGTTCCCAAGGCAATGGAACCCTGGCAAATTGTCAATAGCCAGGGAGAAGGTCCATATGCCGTGAAATGTGTTTTAGGGTGGTTGTTAAACGGTCCTTTGAGAGAGGAAACCCAAACTCCCTATCACACAGTAAACAGGATTTCAGTGCAAAACCTGCATGAAATGTTAATTGCACAATACAACACAGATTTCAGTGAAAATGCCTGTGATGAAGTGAAAGAGCCTTCAGTTGAGGACAAACGCTTTCTGCAAATTGCAGATGACTCTGCCAAAATAGTGGACGGACATTACAGTCTGAAATTACCCTTCAAAAGTGACGAATCTCTGCTACCCAATAACCGCTGTGTTGCAGAACAACGACTGGAAAACCTGAAAAGGAAATTCAACAAAAACAAAGAATTCAAAGAGGAATATGTGACATTCATGACCAATGTGATTACCAAAGGATATGCAGAAATGGTGCCAGAAGGACAGCAAACAAAAACAGAAGGATCAGTGTGGTACTTGCCCCACCATGGGGTGTATCACCCAAGAAAAGGAAACTTAAGAGTTGTTTTTGATTGTGGTGCGTCTTTCTGTGGCAAAGCATTGAATGCAGAATTGCTTAAAGGGCCTGACCTAACTAACAGTCTTGTGAGTGTGCTCAACAGATTCCGACAGGAGCCAGTAGGCCTGATGGCCGACATCACCGCCATGTTTCACCAGGTGAAAGTTGCAGAAAGTGATGTTGACTTCCTCAGGTTCCTGTGGTGGCCAGAGGGGGACGTGACCCAACAACCTGTGGAATTCAGAATGACAGTCCATCTCTTTGGGGCTACGTCATCCCCCAGCTGTGCAAGTTACGCACTTAGAAAAACGGCCACAGACAACCAAGAGCACTTCAGTCCCGAGGTAACAGACACAATTCTAAACAATTTTTACGTCGATGATCTGTTAAAATCAGAATCGACAACAGATGGCGCTATTCAGCTCATCAAAGACGTCACAGCACTCTGTCAAAGAGGAGGTTTCCACCTGTCCAAATGGGCCACAAACAGCAGAGAGGTACTGGCTTCTATTCCTGTAGAGGACAGAGTGAAGGAAATGAAGGAGCTCAATCTTGAAAAGGATAAACTCCCAACTGAAAGGGCCCTCGGCCTACAATGGTGCATAGACAGTGACAACTTTACCTTCAATGTACAGCCAAAGTCACAGCCACTTACAAGAAGGGGAATGTTATCAATGGTCTATTCAATCTACGACCCCCTCGGCTTCTTAACACCCTTTACATTAACAGCAAAGTTGTTGTTGCAGGAGCTGTGTAAGATGAACCTGGGCTGGGACGAAGAGGTACCGCCACACATCCGTGAGCAGTGGTCGAAGTGGTCAGCTGGCTTCCCCCTGATGTCCAACTTCAAAGTGCAGCGGTGCTTTAAGACAGCTGGATTCGGGTCAGTGACGCAAGCACAGCTACACCATTTTGCGGATGCAAGCGACCAAGGCTACGGAACAGCAACTTACCTGAGACTTCAGAATGACCAGAACAACATCCACGTCGCTCTGGTAATGGGAAAAGGACGCGTGGCACCATTGAAGAGGATGACGATACCAAGGATGGAACTTGCTGCAGCTGTGTTGGCTACAAAAGTTGACAAAATGCTCACATCTAGCTTACAGCTACAGCTGGATAGGTCTGTGTTCTGGACTGACAGCCAGTCTGTGATCAAGTACATAGCCAATGAACACTCCAGATTCAAAACCTTTGTTGCCAACAGAGTCGCAGCAATTAGAGATGCAAGTGAGGTATGTCAATGGAACTACATTGACACCAAATCCAACCCTGCAGATGATGCGACCAGGGGCCAAAGTGCAGAAAAGTTCCTAAGCAACAAAAGATGGCTTCATGGACCAGACATTCTGTGGGAGGCGGAGCAGAAATGGCCAGTTGACACCAAGCCAACCACATCACTTGCACCAGATGACCCTGAAGTAAAAAGAACACACATAGTGAGTACAACATTACACCACACAACAGGAGAAAACGCAACACATACACTCATTACACATTACTCTGACTGGACAAAACTAAGAGTTGCAGTTTCTTGGTTCCTAAAACTAAAAGAAACATTGAGAAAATTGGTTCAAATAACAAAACAAGGCAAAATGATGACAAGGAACATGATGAACAAACCAGACTACAAACTTGGTGGCCAACAAGTGAATGTGCAAGATCTAAAAGCAGCTGAAATAGCCATTGCTCGCTTTGTCCAATCACAACATTACCCAGATGAGCTCAAAAGCCTTGCCACAAAAAGTCCTGAAGTGAAAAGAGAAAGCACACTGTACAAACTTGACCCAACTCTAATGGATGGCATAATCAGAGTAGGCGGCCGGCTGAAAAGGATGGCAATAGGAGAAGACAGAAAATGTCCCATCATAATCCCTAAGAATTCACATGTGGCCAAACTGATATTAGGACATGTGCACAGGATAACAGGGCATGGTGGAAGAAGCCATATGCTGTCTGAACTTTGCAGGAAATATTGGATCAGTAATGCCAACTCAGCCGCCAGAAAAATTCTGTCCAAGTGTGTTTGCAGGCGATACAAGGCACGAGCTGGAGAGCAGATGATGTCCGACTTACCCCAAGAGAGACTCCAACCCGACCTCCCGCCATTCACCAACACAGGCGTGGACTATTTTGGTCCATTTGAGGTAAAGCGAGGAAGATCACTGGCGAAAAGGTATGGCGTCCTATTCACCTGCATGACCAGCAGAGCCATTCACATTGAAGTAGCCAACTCATTAGACACCAGTTCATGCATTAACGCTTTAAGACGCTTTATTTGTAGGAGAGGGCAAGTAAAGTACCTGCGTTCCGATAACGGAACCAATTTTGTTGGTGCAAATGCAGAACTGCAAAAAGCCCTCTCCACACTTGACCAAGACAAAGTGCATAGCACTCTGAGAACAATGGGCATAGAATGGACATTCAACCCTCCAGGCGCATCCCATCATGGAGGCATATGGGAAAGGCTCATAAGGTCCATAAGACAAGTCCTCTGCTCCATCCTAAAACAACAAACACTAGACGATGAGGGATTGCAAACTGTCTTTTGCGAAGTGGAAGCAATCCTGAATAGTCGTCCTCTCACCACAGTCACCAATGACCCACAGGACTTAACACCACTAACCCCCAATGACCTTCTGCTCCTAAATGCCAGGCCAGTTCTCCCTCCAGGGACATTCGAGAAGAGCGACCAGTACACCAGACGCCGCTGGAGACAAGCACAATACCTGGCAAACATCTTTTGGAGACGCTGGACTTCAGAGTATGTACCCCTACTCCAAGAACGCCAAAAATGGAACACGAAGAAAAGAAACTTTCAGTGTGGTGATCTCGTGTTAGTGGTAGATCCAACCGCTCCAAGAAGTTCCTGGACCCTAGGAAGAATAATAGAGGTCTACCCAGACAGAAGAGGGATGGTGAGAACGGCAAAAATCAAGACTCAAACCAACATCATACAGAGGCCAATCACCAAACTATGTCTGATGTTGGAGGGTGAAGAAACCTAGAAAATGAACCAGAAAAAAGGTTGTGTGAATCTAAATTATTTTATTTAAGACATATTTATGAGAAATTGTATTGAAGTAATGTGAATAACAATTGGGCTCCTATTTTGTAAATATTTTGTAATTGTTCAGTCCGTGCCAAACAATTAGGGGCCGGTTATGTAGGAGCCATTCCCTCAGTTCAATGTATTTTGCAATGTCTTAATGCTTGCTATTTTTTGTACTTGTGAGACTATGCCCCCTACAGGCCAAAGATGCTATAAATTGCGAGGCTACCTGGAGGAGGTGTGGCTGACTGGGAGCGCAGAGTCTTTGACCTTGGCTTGGCGTTTGATGTGACTCACCTGCGCTATTTAAATACTCATTGATATACCCAGTCTGTCTTTTATTTTATTTTCAATGGCTAAAGGAGCCTCATTTGATTTGTAATTTTGGAAACATTTAAGTAAAAACAAAACCTCATTTCAACTTCAAAACTTGTCTGTCTTGGATGTCTGGATTTCTGGATTTTTTGGTCACACATTCACAAGCAAGCGTCAAAGAGGTTGTCAGTCACCACCAAAGGGACAAAACAAATGGACTTTTAATAACAGGATAATTTGTCAATTCATGTCATGTCATGTAAAAGTCCCACTACAGCTCAGACTGCCCTCATCTCCTTTTTATTTGCCCCAATCGAAGTGTTCCCTTGGGCCTTGGGGCAAATAATCCGCATGCCAGTGGCCCTGGTCTCTCCACTGTCTTCCATGTCTGACCCCAAAGCCACATCTCCCAAAGTGCCTCCCCCCCCCAGAGGGTGATTGTGGCCCCCGTCTCAAGTGCCAGTCTAGCCTCCCTAGAGGGTCGTCATGGTGATTGTGATTGGTGGCATGCCAACACACTAGTCTGGTTCACACCACATGCGACCCGCTGAGCCATTTCATGCGGCCCGCTGAGACTTATATTACGAGAAAGATCACTTTTAAATCCAAGTTCATACCTTCATTCAACATTCTTAAAATGGTTACATAAAACATGGGTCTTACGAACTTAATATTAAAGGGACACTGTGCAGGAAATGGTCAAAAAAGGTACTGCAACTATGCTGATAATTGAAATGGGGCTGCCTATTGCCAAATTTGATCTTTTGCAGCTAAAAATGGCTATTTTTGGAAATTCAAAATGGCGGACCATGGAGAAGATCCCCCTTTTCATGTATGTAAAATGCTATTTTTCCGGTCATAATGAATACTTAGAATTTGATGCTGGTGGTAAGTATTCATGGAAAAGGTAACATTAGTGAATGGGCAGCATGAATTCTGGAAATAAACAACTAAAAATCTCACACAGTGTCCCTTTAACCAAGCGATTGCGCCAGACATAATATGGTGTGGCCTGCTAACAGTGGATGCTCATGCTAGCAGTGAATGATGGTAAATGGGAATTGGTTTGGCCATGGGAAAATGCCAGCCTCAGGAGGAGGAATGTTAGCAGCACTCTTGACTTTTCAACAAGAGTGATTCAGTGGGAACAACAAGCTCAGTGATAGAAACCGTAATAGAAAATGATGACATTGTTATTAGACAAATATGGGCAATGCGGATGGAGGTCTCTTTCTGTGTGAGAGTCTTGAAGTTCAGATAAAGTTCAGTTGTGCACTTTGATTAATGAGTCTGTGTGGCACGGTGAATGAGAAGCCAACGGGTGGAGCACTTTTTTTTTTCTAGCTTTTGGTGGCAGACCTTCAGAGGTGGCATATCTCACCTCTCGAGCTTGCAGTCAAACCTTTTAGCCCCTTAATGCGCGGTGTACCTCCTGTGGCACGCTGTAATAGACATTGAAAGTTAACTACTATAGTATTACACCACTATGCCAGTGCACGGGGTCTTTAGTAATACACTACAACTTGGTTATTGCCATTCTGGTAACAGCTAATTTATAAAGCCGCATCTTAAGGGGTTTTAAGACAGGGATGTCAAACTCAGGTCCGGGTGCCAAGTCTGGCCTGCAGAGTCATATTATTACCACAGAGATACACTAACTGATAATGGAGAGAGGGAGAGAGAGATGGGGAGATGGGGAGAGAGAGACAAGAGAGAGAGAGAGAGAGAGAGAGAGAGAGAGAGAGAGAGAGAGAGGAGACAAGAGGGAGAGATAGAGAGAGAGAGAGAGAGGGGAGAGAGGGAAGGGGGAGAAGAGAGAGAGAGGGGGGAGAGAGAGAGAGAGGGGGAGAGAGAGAGGGGGGGAGAGAGATGGGGAGATAAAGAGAGAGGAGGAGATAAAGAGAGAGAAAGAGAGAGGAGGAGATAAAGAGAGAGAAAGAGAGAGGAGGAGATAAAGAGAGAGAAAGAGAGAGGAGGAGATAAAGAGAGAGACAGAGAGAGGAGGAGATAAAGAGAGAGAAAGAGAGAGAGGGACGGGGGAGAGAGGGAGAGAGAGATGGGGAGAGGGGGAGAGAGATAGAGAGAGAGAGAAAGAAAGGGAGAGAAAGNGAGAGTGTGTTACCGCAGAGATACACCAGCGGCGATCTGAGCGAGTCGAGCGACGGAAGTAATTGACTTTGTATTGAGTCGAGAGACAAAAGCGATTCTGGAGACTAGAGCGATTTGCGCGACGAGCGCGACAATTTGAAGTTGAAATCTTTTCAACTTTCTATGACGCGGTTCGGCGACAAGCCGCGGCAGCCAATGACTGTATAGAGGTCAGTGACCACAGCCAATGGGAATGCTTTAATGTTTTGCCTTCTGCCTGTACGGACGGTCTCCTCAATCGCTCGTATCGCTTGCTGCTACACTCTGTTGCTTGAATCGCATCGCCGCTGGTGTATTTCTGCGGTTAGTCTTGCAATATCATTTTTCCAAATGTGTACTACAGTTGGGCCACATGCGCCGTTCTGTAGTGGGTTTTATTTCTTTTGTTACTAACAGTCTGTTTTATTTTAAATTCTATTGCTTGTAAACATCTAGCCTGCCTATTTTGGACACCAGATGGAAATTAGCCCTTGGGCTACAATCTGGCATATTTACATATATATACATGTATGTATATGTTCATTAATGTGCAATGTCCTGAAGAAATAAAGTAAGTAAAGTAAAGTAATATACAGCATAATAAGACTTGAACATGAGTGTAGCCTGGGCGAAAAGGCGACTGTTGACTCTGTCAAACAGTCTGGCAAAAGCCATGAGGAATCCGTCTCCGTGAGGTGGGAGATGGTCTGATCTTACTCAGCCATTTAAATTCATTGGAGTTCCGAATTCAAATTAAAACCCATATTGTGCTTTATTAGCATGACTGTTACGGTAAAGCGTCGCAAAAGCATGCAAATAACAAAACAAAAGTGTGAATATAGTTACCTTACCCAATCAGTAACAGACTTTTACTTTTACAGACAACTACTCATTTCTGGGGGGGTATGCAAGAACTGTTTTGGTGTCACCTTCCTCTCTACACCAGGCAGGCTGAACAGGTGTACAGGTGTGTGTGTGTGTGCGTGTGTGTGCGTGTGTGTGTGTGTGTGTGTGTGTGTGTGTGTGTGTGTGTGTGTGTGTGTGTGTGTGTGTGTGTGTGTGTGTGTGTGTGTGTGTGTGTGTGTGTGTGTGTCTGTCTGTCTGTGTGTGTGTGTGTGTGTGTGTGTGTGTGTGTGTTGTTTTGTGTGTGAGCTGTGGCATCCCCTCCCTCCCCACTCCAGGCAGGCGCCACGGCAGGCTGAGCGGGTGTGTGTGTGTGTGTGTGTGTGTGTGTGTGTGTGTGTGTGTGTGTGTGTGTGTGTGTGTGTGTGTGTGTGTGTGTGTGTGTGTGTCTGTCTGTCTGTCTGTGTGTGTGTGTGTGTGTGTGTGTGTGTTGTGTGTGTGAGCTGTGGCATCCCCTCCCTCCCCACTCCAGGCAGGCGCCACGGCAGGCTGAGCGGGAAATTGAGTTTTTCTAGATAGTTCAGGGTGATAAATCATCTGCTGCTGAATGTTCCTCTCCTCATCTTCACACAGGTGTGTGTGTGTGTGTGTGTGTGTGTGTGTGTGTGTGTGTGTGTGTGTGTGTGTGTGTGTGTGTGTGTGTGTGTGTGTGTGTGCGTGTGCGTGTGCGTGTATGTGTGTGTGTGTGCACTCTGTTGTGCAGTGCAGGGCAGATAGATTTGTCAACAAAAATATGAAATATTGCCAAGAATTTAATAAAGTAATCACAGGAATGTAATAAAATATGGCCAGGAATTTAATAAAATGTTGCCAGGAATGTCACATGGCTGTGTGGAGAACGATCGTGGAGATGATAAGCAAATGCATCCAGTCACTGCAATGCTTCTTGCACACACATAACTTCATGCTAATTTGTTAGCTAACATAAACTATACCGTTAAAGATTTATTAAAGACGAAGACACGTACACGTACAGTCGATATCCTGGCCATGCCACTGATGCGTCGAGGGCGTAACTTCATGCTAATTTGTTAGCTAACTTAAACTATACCGTTAAAGATGTATTAAAGACGACGACACGTACAGTCGATATCCTGGCCATGCCACTGATGCGTCGGGGGCGTAACTTCATACTAATTTGTTAGCTAACTTAAACTATACCGTTAAAGATTTATTAAAGACGACGACACGTACAGTCGATATCCTGGCCATGCCACTGATGCGTCGAGGGCGTAACTTCATGCTAATTTGTTAGCTAACTTAAACTATACCGTTAAAGATGTATTAAAGACGACGACACGTACAGTCCGATATCCTGGCCATGCCACTGATGCGTCGAGGGCGTAACTTCATGCTAATTTGTTAGCTAACTTAAACTATACCGTTAAAGATTTATTAAAGACGACGACACGTACAGTCCGATATCCTAGCCATGCCACTGGTGCGTACAGGTACAGTCGATATCCTGGCCATGCCACTGATGATTTATTAAAGACGAAGACACGTACAGGTACAGTCGATATCCTGGCCATGCCACTGCGTACAGGTACAGTCGATATCCTGGCCATGCCACTGATGATGCGTACAGGTACAGTCGATATCCTAGCCATGCCACTGATGCGTACAGTCGATATCCTGGCCATGCCACTGATGCGTCGTACAGTCGATATCCTGGCCATGCCACTGATGATGCGTACAGGTACAGTCGATATCCTGGCCATGCCACTGGTGCGTACAGGTACAGTCGATATCCTGGCCATGCCACTGATGATGCGTACAGGTACAGTCGATATCCTGGCCATGCCACTGATGATGCGTACAGGTACAGTCGATATCCTGGCCATGCCACTGATGAGACACGTACAGGTACAGTCGATATCCTGGCCATGCCACTGACACGTACAGGTACAGTCGATATCCTGGCCATGCCACTGATGATGCGTACAGGTACAGTCGATATCCTGGCCATGCCACTGATGATGCGTACAGGTACAGTCGATATCCTGGCCATGCCACTGATGCGTACAGGTACAGTCGATATCTTGGCCATGCCACTGATGATGCGTACAGGTACAGTCGATATCCTGGCCATGCCACTGACACGTACAGGTACAGTCGATATCCTGGCCATGCCACTAATGAAGACACGTACAGGTACAGTCGATATCCTGGCCATGCCACTGATGAAGACACGTACAGGTACAGTCGATATCCTGGCCATGCCACTGATGATGCGTACAGGTACAGTCGATATCCTGGCCATGCCACTGATGATTTATTAAAGACGATAGGTACACGTACAGTCGATATCCTGGCCATGCCACTGATGACACGTACAGTTGATATCCTGGCCATGCCACTGATGATACGTACAGGTACAGTCGATATCCTGGCCATGCCACTGATGCGTCGTACAGTCGATATCCTGGCCATGCCACTGATGATACGTACAGGTACAGTCGATATCCTGGCCATGCCACTGATGAAGACACGTACAGGTACAGTCGATATCCTTGCCATGCCACTGATGCGTCGAGGGCGTACAGGTACAGTCGATATCCTGGCCATGCCACTGATGCGTCGTACAGTCGATATCCTGGCCATGCCACTGATGATGCGTACAGGTACAGTCGATATCCTGGCCATGCCACTGACACGTACAGGTACAGTCGATATCCTGGCCATGCCACTGATGATACGTACAGGTACAGTCGATATCCTGGCCATGCCACTGATGATACGTACAGGTACAGTCGATATCCTGGCC
>NC_085870.1:323771-326271 GCF_034702125.1 Engraulis encrasicolus
CTCCCCCCCTCTCTTCCTCCGTTCCCCTCCTCTCTTCCTCTGTTCCCCCCCTCTCTCTTCCTCCGTTCCCCTCCTCTCTTCCTCCGTTCCCCTCCTCTCCCCCTCTCTTCCCCCTCCTCTCTTCCTCCATTCCCCCCCTCTCCTCCTCCGTTCCCCTCCTCTCTTCCTCCAGCTCCCCTCCTCTCTTCCTCCGTTCCCCCTCTCTTCCTCCAGCGTGATCTATCGTTTTCTTGTTCTCCATTACTACAGTCTCTGGTCCCTCTCTCTCTCTCTCTCCCTTTTCTTTTCTTTCATACTGTTATACACACACACACACACACAAGCTCTCTCCCTCTTTCTCTCTTTCTTTTCCATCACAGACACTAAGCATCTCTCTCTCTCTCTCTCTCTCACTTCCCTCTCCCTCTCTCTCTCTCTCTCTCTCTCTGCCTGTCTATTCTGTTTATCTCTTTTCCTCAACTTCAGCTCAATAGTCTTTCTTCAGTTCACAGTGCGTGAGGAATCCTCTTTGTGTGTGTGTGTGTGTGCGTGTGCGTGTGTGTGTGTTTGAGTAGGTTGTGTACATATTTGTCTGTGTCTGGTGAAGCTAAGAGGCAACTTATTTACACTGTGACTCAAGCCCTGATAACAGGCTGACACACACGGACGCACGCACACACACACACGCACGCTCGCACACGCACGCACGCACACGCACACACACACACACACACACACACACACACACACGCATGCACACACACAGGCTGAGGACTTCTCTGGAAGAGAGCTTTCCGTTTGAGAAATGAATGAAAATAATCAGACGAAGTTACGACATATTAAAGCCCAGTGTATTTATCATGTGCCAAACCAAACTGTGTGTGTGTGTGTGTGTATGTGTGTGTGTGTGTGTGTGTGTGTGTGTGTGTGTGTGTGTGTGTGTGTGTGTGTGTGTGTGTGTGTGTGTGTGTGTGTGTGTGTGTGTGTGTGTGTGTGTGTGTGTGTGTGTGTGTGTTTATCATGCAACAAACTGTGTGTTTGTGTGTGTGTGTGCGTGCGTGTGCGTGTGCGTGTGCGTGCGCGTGCGCGTGCGCGCGTGCGTGTGTGCGTGTGTGTGTGTGTTTACAGTTGCATTGCCAGGTCCACAGATAATATGTTCTGTATCCCGTGCCAGTTGGGCTTTTGATGAATCAGTGGGAAAGGCAGCCGTACTGTATACGACTAACATATGACAATACAGTCCTTTATTCCCCGAGAGCAGGAAACCTATGATGTCATGCGGGTGTGCAGGCGTCTAAGTTGCTTCTTTTCTAACTTTCTGGTCTGTGAATGTGACTAATAAAACATGGAAACAGGATGTTGCACCCTCACAGCACCAAACACCGTTAAACAGCATTACAGCCAACTTCCCCACACACCACCAAACACCATTAAACTGCATTACAGCCAACTTCAGCCAACTTCAGCCATGTTTGTCTTGAAAGGTATTACAGGACTAAACCTGACCTTGCTCCTGTCCCAGCTCCCTCAGGTGTTTCACCTTATTTCACCTGTCCTGGTTCTCCTCACCTGTCCCTCAGGTGTCTTACTTCACCTGTCCTGGTTCCTTCACCTGTCCTGGTTCCTTCACCTGTAGTATTATAGAAAACTTCCAATCTTCTTTGACTTGAGATAAGATTTTTTTCCAGTGTGGAAATATATGAGTAGAGCTATAAACTAAGCTTGCATCGCTGTCGAAGGGTCACGTGATCTCTCTGTGTGTACAGAAACAAATCCTAACTTCTTTTAGGATTCTTATCTTATTTTTGGAAATCCTAAGTAAGCGATGTAAACATCTTAAATTGTCTTTTTATGTCTGTTACCTGACAACAAATGCACTGCTACCTAGCAACAGTGCGACACGCAAGCTAGAACACACAAGTTTGACAGCTTCTGCATATCGCGGTCTTCATGTGATACTAAACCAGAGAGGAAGAGGACGTAAATATTTCGCTAAACTTTGTATGCTCATTTGTGATAACACTTTTAAACAACGCACTTATTACTTTTTGGACGTTAAGATGCTTCTGTAATACCCCTTTCTTAACTTGAGATAGGATGCGCAAATCAACTTAGGAAACGCTGTTCTGTAATACGCTTTCCCTAAATTCGGTCCTGAAGTGCTGTTGCCTCGGTAACTAGACAGATAAGATAAGATTCTCAAGACCTGGTTACTAATTCAATCGCATCTGGTTGTCAAGTCAAAAACCCAGTTGTCAATCCTATCGCATTTGGTTGTCAAGTCACCCCAATGTTCTGCGTGCGTCTAACATGCCTCCGATAGAGGCATGTCTCACTAGATTAGGAAGTGGTGCCTATAACAACGTACCAAGCGCAGTGGTAAATCTACTCTCTCACGAAGCCTTAGATCAACATATTAATAAATTAATACTTAAATGCTGGTAACCGGGAGATAAGCGGAATAGCGACCTTCGAGGTGTCCCGCTTGGCTGCGCCGTCGGGCTGTTAGAAGGCTCCCCCT
>NC_085870.1:331271-333771 GCF_034702125.1 Engraulis encrasicolus
CCTCAGATGTTGTGTGTGTAAGTTTGGCAACTTCAAAAAATCTTGAAAAATAATCAACAACGACTAAGTAATGTTTGTTACTATCAGTCTGAAACAGGTCTGCACCTACAGTAGACCATGGTCTTACCGGAAAGTCTGTGGGTTGCAGTGTTTCTCTGAAGTTGACTCTCTCACGGATGCATGTGTCGCACTCCTCAACCATTTTTGTCAGTGCTTTGTTGAGGCCTGGCCACCAAACTGACTGCTTAGCCCTCTCCCTACATTTTGTGAGTCCCAGGTGGCCCTCGTGCAGTTTCTGTAGTATGTCATCTCTAAGTGACGCTGGGATTACTATTCTACAGCCGTAGAGTAGCAGACCGTTGTGAACTGTCAGCTCACCTGAGTAGGGCAGATAGGCCTGGAATGCTGGCTGGATGGAGAATTTATTCGGCCAGCCCTCCTGGCAGTATGTTTTCAGTGTGTGGAGAAGAGTGTCTTTGTCCTGATGTGCCTGAATTTCTTTCAGTCTCTTTTCTGTTGCAGGCAGGTTTGCAATCACAGAGTTCACATACAAATTCACCTCTTCCTCCTGCAGTCCATCAGCTGTGCTACGGACTGGTGCTCTGGATAGCACATCGGCGGTGGCGATGCTCTTGCCTGGCACATGTGAGATGGTGTAAGAGAATCTCATGAGTCGCATACGTAGGCGTTGTATGCGGGGTGGCAGTTCGTCCAGACTCTTTGAGCCTAGCAAGGGGACTAATGGTTTGTGATCAGTCTCTACATGGAATTCTTTTCCAATCAGGAACTCGGCGAATCTCTCGCAGGCCCACGTTGTAGCCAAGGCTTCCTTTTCAATTTGAGCGTACCGCTGCTCGGTGTTGCTCAGCGCTCTTGAAGCGTACGCTACCGGCTTCCAGTCTGTTCCTGCTTTTCGCTGTAGAAGTACGGCCCCCATGCCGTAGGACGATGAATCTGCTGAGACGAGTGTCTCTGCATTCGGGTCATATAGGGCGAGACCCGGTGGTGTTGTCAGCTCTTCTTTGATTTTGTCGAAGGCTTGTTGCTGTTGGGGCCCCCAGGCCCACATGTTGGATTTCCTCAACAGGTCTCGTAGAGGACGCGTCTTCTCGGCTAGATGAGGCAGGAATTTACCTAGGTGATTGGTCATCCCCAGGAAGCGCCTGACCTCACTGACGTTGCTGGGCTCTGTCATGGCTTTGACAGCGCTCACCTTGTCGGGGTCGGCGCTGACCCCAGTGGCCTCAATGACTTGCCCCAGGAACTTTATCCTGCTCTTTGAGAACTCACACTTGTCATTGAGAGTCACTCCAGCCTCCTGCAGTCGTGTCAATGCCTTCCTCAGCCTGTCGTCGTGCTCGGTCTGCGTCGCTCCCCAGATGAGCACGTCGTCCATCTGGCACAGAACCCCTTCCAGTCCTTCCAGGATGCGCGACATGCGCTTTTGGAAGTGTTCTGGGGCAGACGAGATCCCGAAACACATGCGATTGTAGCAATACCGCCCATACGGTGTGATGAACGTGGTGAGGAGAGAGGACTCTTTGGAGAGTGGAATCTGCCAGAATCCTGATTTGGCATCAAGTTTTGAGAAAACCTTGGCGCCTGCCAGCTGTCCTAATGTGTGCTCGACGGACGGCAAGGGATGCTTCTCCCTCATCACTGACTTGTAAAGCTCTGTGAGGTCTGTGCAGATTCTGACCTTTCCTGCGCTCTTGGGCACCACGACCATAGGTGCACACCATGCTGTTGGCTCCTCCACCTTCGATATCACTCCTTGCTGCTCCATACGACTCAGCTCCTCCTTGACCTTTGGCATGAGAGGGAGCGATATGCGGCGTGGTGTGGAGAGGGAAAAAGGCTTTGCACCCGGCTTGAGTACAATGGTGTACTCCCCCTCCATTTTACCTAGCCCTGAAAAGAGCTTTGGAAACTCACTTTTCACAGTCTCTGTGCTGTCTAGGCTGATGTTGTTCACTCTGGCGACCAGCTGTAGTGACATGGCAGCTGATCCGCTGAGAAGTGGTGTGCGCAGTCCTTCCACGACGTACACCTCCTCGCGTGTGCTGTGCTTGCTGTTGCTGATGGTAGCTGTGAATTTTCCTTTCAGCTTTAACGGTAACCCTCCTGGTCCGTAGAGGATCTTTTTTGCTTTGGCCAGCTTGCTGAACTGACCCTGGACGTACAATTGTTCTGGAACTGCTGTAACGTCGGCTCCAGTGTCTATTTTAAACACTGTTTTGTGACTGTCCACTTTCACTTCAGTGATCCATGGATTGGCCCCTGCGTTCTCTGACACAGAGCCTAGGAACGCAACATCCTCGTCGCTGTTCTCATCGTACTCAGCCACTGCTGCAACATTCGCTGCTTGTCTCTTTTTTGTTTTGCACACTCGAGCGTAATGCCCTTTCTTTTTACATTGGTTGCACACAGCATCTCTCGCTGGACATTGTTGTGGATGATGCCCGCGAGTGTCTCCACATCTCATGCACTGTGCATTTTT
>NC_085870.1:338771-341271 GCF_034702125.1 Engraulis encrasicolus
TGTACAAAGCATTTGAAATTTGATGAAAGCAATGGAAAATGCCATTCCGTTGTGGGAAATTGTAAGTTGGTTTGGAGATTTGTCCGTGTTGTTTTGAGAATGTCATCTCAGTTTTGAGAAATTAGCCAAACCAATCGAGAAAAACTGTATCATTTTGTAACGTATAAGTAGCCAACACTGTGCAGACTGGGTTTCCAATTCCGAGGGTGTCAGTATCCTCCTCTTTACAACCTTAACCCTCTGTGACTCAAGTGACAGCTGTGAGCTGCTAACAGCCACATTTCCACAACAAAAGGAGTGTCCGCAGGGGGTCCAAAGGGTCAAATGACCCTCTTGTGGGGCTTTTAGGTAAAAAGGTCAATTGACCCCTCCGTGGTAGTTCTAGTGTTAAAATCACCGAGAATGAACACAGGCGCTTCCGGGGAAAAGGCCTGCAGACTTTGGACAGAGCGCGCAATAGTGTCCGATGCATTATCCGCACTTGCTCTGGGATGAATGTATACCACCAAGACGAATATTTGGGGGAATTCGCGGGGCAAATAGGGAGGGCGCAGCGACACGGCCAGCAGTTCCACATCTTTTGTACACAGTTTCTCCCTTACAAGAACATTTTTGCAGTATCTCTGGTTTGCATACAAGCAAACCCCACCACTCCGTGACATTCCTGTCACCGTGCCACTCCGATCCAATTGCACAGGTATGCCCAATCCATCTATGGCCAATTCGGTGTCCAAGTCTCTGTCTTGTAACCATGTCTCTGTAATAGCCAACAAGCATGAGTCTCTGAACTCGTGTTGAAGTCTCACGTTGGCCTGCAACTCATCAGTCTTATTCCGTAGTGACTGAGCATTTGAGAGAATTACTGATGGCAGGGGAATGCGCGAAAGAGATTGCTTCCTCAGTCTGTTACGCACGCCAGCCCGCTTACCTCGGTTCCTGCTTTTTCTGTGAGGCGCATTGTTTGAATCCCTTTTGCTTCTTGTGTGATCAACAAAACACTCAATATCATGCATGATTAAATCCACTGCATTTAGATCTTGGTATTTACTCGATTTGACGAGAAAGTCTCTGCTCTATGAAATGCGCTCTAGTTTGGTGAAACCAGCCAGAGCCTCCACGAAATGGAATGCCGTCCACAGCAGAAACAGGCCCATAAATTCAATGGTGTCATTTTCATCTGCTTTTCGCAATATACTGTAGCACAGTGCAGCACTTGACTGATCAATCAGTGTAGTTTATGTTACAAATCATATACGATGATGCGCGTAAATAACAAGACAAAAATAGTCAGAACGAACGACACAGACAAGACTTGCTGCAGGTCGCCGCACGAGCATGCGCCCTGACACAGTCGATTCAAGCGACAGAGTGCAGCAGCAAGCAATACGAGCGATTGGGGAGACTAGAGTATGTCCGTACAGGCAGAAAGCAAAGCATTCAAGCATTCCCATTGGCTTTGGTCACTGACCTCTATACAGTAATTGGCTGTCTCGGCTTGTCGCCAAAACACGTCATAGAAAGTTGAAAAGATTTCAACTTCAAATTGTCGCGCTCGTCGCGCAAATCGCTCTAGTCTCCAGAATCGCTTTTGTCTCTCGACTCAATACAAAGTCAATTACTTCCGTCGCTCGACTCGCTCAGATCGCCGCTGGTGTATTTCTGCGGTAACAAGTCATCATACCAGAGAGACAGCACGCCGACTTGAACCGTCTATCACAGGGCTGTCAAACTCGAACTGACCGAGGGCATAAACGTAAATCTGGACCGTGCCAAACTCAATTGTTTTTTTGTTTGTTTTTAACAGACTAAAATGTTGCATTCTTTTTTTATTTATTTATTTTTTGGTCTTTTTGACTTTATTTATGACAGGCAGTGAAGGTGGTGACAGGAAGCAAGTGGGGACACAGAGACGGGGGAGGGGTCGGCAAAGGACTCTGGCCGGAAATCGAACCGGGGTCAGCCGCATGGCAGACGTGTGCCCTACCAGTTGGCCACGGCAGGGCCCCCTACCTATTCTGTTGCATTTCAGTGTGAGTTGTTTCACCGGCCTGAGCCCACTCATAGTATTGCTGTGACACACATGATTTCATGTTCAAGTCTTATTGCGCTATATATACTGGGCCCACTCGCAGTATTGCCAGAGATTCTTTAAGTATAGAGATATGCCAACATAATAGGTTTCTATGGGCACCTAATGTGACCAGGTTCCGGTCTGCCTAAAGGGGCGTGTCATAATGCTCGTAGCATTGAATAGAACAGTCCTTACGTCTTCATAGAACCCGTAAACAATGGGCCAAAGGAACCTCTCTCTCTACTCTCTCTGGTATTGCTGTGACACGCCAGATTCCATGTTCAAGTCTTATTGCGTTATATATATTAATTGTGTATGTGGGACAGCAGTAAAACATATTTGAAATGATCTCACGGGCCAGATTTGACCTCCCTGGTCTATCGTTTGTTAAGCACTTTGAGTTACATGCCTTGTATGACACAGTGCTAT
>NC_085870.1:351271-356271 GCF_034702125.1 Engraulis encrasicolus
TTACGGTAACCTGCCTGGGAAGCCGGAGTGCCAGCGCAAGTGGTGATGTCTGCATCTCGGACAACCCCTTTGTTGTCAGGGTAGACCGACAGAATTCGGCCTAGGCGAAACTGGCTCCTCAAGGCGTTGGGGTCAGCGACCCAAACTAGGTCGCCGACTTGAACATTCCTCTCAGACCTGTGCCACTTCTGTCGGATGAAGAGGTTTGGGCCGGCAAGCTCTCTCCACTTAGACCAGAAACGATCCACCCCAATTTGGATGGCTCGCAGCCGGCGCCAGGAATGAGTCTCGAGGTCGAGACTAGAGGTGTCACCTCCAGGCGACGCTCGGCCCAGGATGAGAGAGTTCGGGGTTAAATACTCAATGGAGTTCTCTTGCTCTTGGGCTCTAGCATCTATTGGACGTTCGTTTGTCAGGTTGGCTGCCTGATACAAAAGGGTTTGGAGTTCTCCCCATGTGAGAGAACCTGTGGTTCCGCCAAGGCTCATGAGCGCCCTCTTCAAGAGCTTAACAGCTGCCTCTGCAGCTCCATTTCTATGGGGTGCGTCTGCAGGATGAAACTCCCACTTCCACTCAGTACCATTTTTGGCGGCCACAGTCTCGATGGGCAAGGCTTGGAGACAATCAAGGTACTTGTAAAGTTGCAGAAGGGCTGGTTTAGCGCCAATGAAGTTGGTCCCTCGATCAGACCATAGTTTTCTGGGATGCCCCCTGAGGGCGACGAAGCGGGAGTAAGCCTGGAGAAAGCTTTCTGCAGACTGGTCATCCGTGAGGTCCGCATGGACTGCTCGGGAGGCCATACAGCAGTAGACAATACCCCAGACTTTCTTTGTGGTTCTTCGCTTAACAGAGTCCTTCACTTCAAAGGGGCCAAAGAGATCAAGGGTAGTGAACTCAAATGGGCTGGCTCTTTGGGTGCGTTCTGGAGGTAGATCGCTCATCACTTGTTGGCAGAGTTGAGCCCTTCGCTTGATAAAAGTGATGCAATCGCTAAGTATTTTCTTAACCAGCCTCCGTCCCTGCGTGATCCAAGCTTTCTTCCGTGTTCGTAGGAGGGTGGCGGCAACACCTTCATGATTTTCTTCATGGGCCTCTCTGACTAGCAGGGTTGCAAGCCACGATTGGTATGGGATCAATGGCACAGCAATTTTGTCCTCGTCCCAGCTTTGGACCCTTCCTCCGCAGATGAAGAGACCAGTTACATCATCTCTCTGGACGACCAGACGATCAAGAGTTGTGTCTTGAAACTTGATTCCATCTTGAGCCTCCAGAGCCAGGAATTTGAATGCAACTGCTCTCTCTTCAGCTGACAGGTAAGTACTTTCCTCCCACTTTGAGCAGCCAGGGGTTCTGGAGGGTCTACGCAGCCAGAAGTCCACTGCCCTCTTCAGCCAGCCGATAGAGCCACACAAACGAGTCAGGGAGCTGATTCTTTCGGGCTTGACCAGCTTCACAAGGGCCACGATGGATGGGGTTGACCATTTGAAGGTTTGATCTTCTGCTGCTATGACCGCCGCAGAGAAAGCCTTCCTTTGGAGGCCTCCAATCTCTTCAGAGACAGAGGGGAGGATTTCTCTGGCAGTTTTCACGGGCCAGCTTTCGAAGGGAAGCTTGAGAAATCCAGGGCCTTCTTGCCAGGCTGATCCTTCAGCAAGGTCCTCAGGGGTAGACCCCCTTGTGATGAGATCGGCAATGTTTTCTTTTCCTTCGACCCATCTCCAGTTGTCGACAGACCCTGCTTTTTGGATTTCTCCGATCCGATTGGCAAAGAATGTCTGATAGCCATAGCTATCCTTTTGGATAGCTGCTAGAATCGTCTGGCTGTCGACAAAATGGATCCATCTGTCGACCTGGATATGACAATGTTTTTCAAAGTAGGTCTTCAAGCGTGTAGCGAACACAGCGCCGCATAGCTCCGCCTTGATAACATCACCCTTTTGGTCTAGTGGGGTGAGTTTAGCTTTAGACTCGACCAGCCTTACAACAACTTTGCCTTCTACTGTCTCCCAGCGAAGATAGAGCACTGCTCCATAAGAAGCTTCACTGCCGTCAGAGAATGTGATCCCCATGGGCCGGCCCAGGGCTCCATGGGGTGTAAGGCTCCTGGCAAATTTCACCTGGCTGAGTCTTACACACTGCTCGAACAGTGTTATTGCAGCTTCTCGGAGATGCTGAGGGAGAGGCTCATCCCAGGTGTCCTTGGCAGGACGGTCTTTTCCAGCCTCCTGAAAGGACTGCCTTACAAGCATGACTCCCCGTTGCTTGATGGGGGAGGCTAAGCCAATGGGATCGTAAAACCCTGCAATCTGACTCAGTAGCATTCGTCGGGTAAGAGGGTCAGGGGTGCCTTCCCTGACCTCCTTTTCTTGCAGGTCTAGCCCAGTTCTCATTTTTCCTCGTCGCTTTGAGAAGTTGACAGATGTGAGTAAGTGCAGGTTGTCTGTCTCAGGCTCATAACCTACACCAAGAGCCTTGTTTTCCTCATCCTGCATTTGGTTTGGTTTGGGAGGACCAACATTTTAGGCTCTGCCGTCCTGTGGTCGCAGGAGCTGGTGGGATCCTCTCCCCTCCCACTTTGGCCAGTCAGGACCCAAGGTTTGAGTAAGAAGCCTCCTGCTTGTAGGATTTCTTCCACTCTTTTAGTCATCTTGATCAAGGCTTGGAGGTCATCATGGGATGTTAAGATGTCATCGACGTAGCAGTCCTCGGTCAAGATGCGACGCTCTGCAAGCATGGTTGCAAACTGGGGCAGGTTGGCAGTTTCCCTCAGGGCCACCTGAGCGATGCAGCCGGCAGGCTTGTCTCCGATGTTGACTCTGACGACAGCATACTCGCCGATTTCCTCCTTGGGGTCATCCCTCCAGAGGAACCGATGGAGATGTACTTCCTCGTCCTTGAGCCACACAGAGTTGTACATTTTTTTCACATCTCCGAGGGCCGCATACAATCCACTTCTAAACCTTAGGAGGACACCTCGGATAGGGTTAAGAACGTCGGGTCCTTTGTGGAGCATGTTGTTTAGGCTCATGCCTTTGAATTCCTGGCTACTGTTCCAGACTATTCGTACTGGCGTGGAGCTGGAGTGAGGATTGGGGGCGACCAGGTGACTGATGTACCATACTGGTCCATTCCAGTCCTTGATCTGCTGCCTGGTGAACTTGACAGCTGCTCCCCTTGTTACCATTTCATGGATTTGCTCAGCGTAGGCCGCCTTCCACAGGGGCTCTTTTGCCAGCCGCTCTTCAGCCTTCCGGAAGGTTGCTTCTACTGCTTTGCGATTGTCTGGCAAGATTTCTGGGTTAACCTTCCAAGGGTACGCAGCATCCCAGTGTGGGCTTACGCTGTGCTTGTCAGCCAGGACGTATGAAAGACAGTTCTTAATCTTTTCCAATTCTCTCTCCTCTCCGAGAGTCATTTCTTGGCCGCCAGGGGAGCACCTGCCACATCTACAACCCCCGCACTTTGGCTCACACGCTGCTCCGATGCTGTCCCATTTGAACCAGTCCAGAACCTCATTTGTGCTGCTGAGCGTTACTGCTTGGGCCACATCTCCATCCAGGTCTTCAGTGCCCAAAATGACCTCTTTGTATAGTTCTGAGGAAGTTCTCATGGTGCGGGCGAAATGAGTTTCAGACTGGAGCAGTGTTAGATCTACTGATTCAAAAAGGTTGGGGTGGGTCCCTGCAACTGTAACCCCTAACGGGCCATCCCAGAGGACGAGATCGCCCTCCCTCTTTGACGGTTGGGGAACCAGGCGACCTTCTCGGTGGCTGATTAGAAGGTCAATCGTGCTGGGGCGGGTTAAGTCGGTTAAGGAGACACCAGGAAATATTTTTTGCAATTGCTCTGGCGTGACAGGGTGGCAGACTTCAGCGATGCTGTCAAGTCCGTAGCAGACCACCTTGTGTTCAGCAATCTCCCCCTTGGCAGTCTTGACTCTCAAACGGAGGCTGTACCTCTTGGTACTGACCTTTTTGGTCATCCCCCCGACCCCATGCACCATCAGTTGGATACTGTCACCGTTCAGTCCTAAGCGTCGAGCAGCAGAGTGAGTGATGTAATTTGTATCGGATGCAAGGTCTATTAGCGTGCCAATGAGCTGGCCAGCATTTGTTGTGACGTCGAGGAGCATCATCACTACTGGATACTCCTCAGGTGCTTTTCCAGCGGAGCAGGTTACGGCAGAGGCTTTGTTTGAGAACGCTTTCCGGAATTCATCCCTCAGCTCAGGAGCAACCTTAGCTAGGAGTTCTTCCTGATGGGTGGTGAGACCCAACACTTTACTGCTGGCCTTACTTTTGGCCTCTTCCACTGGTATTGCTTTGGGACAGAGTAGGTAGTGGTGGAGCTCCTCCGAGCGGCAGTCTGCTTTAGTGCAAACAAACTTCCTGTTGTTACAGGCACTCTGCGCATGAAAGCAGAGGCATTCAGAGCACAGTTTGTGGGCATTGAGGTGGGCCCTTTTTGCCTGGATGCTCATCCCTCTGAATGTGGCGCATGCATAGAGCCTACCAGCATGCTGCGTCTCAGAGCAGGCTGTGCACGAGTCTGACTGTGGCCTTGATGAGGATCCTCTTTGGCCAGAGGTGGCCTTGGAAAATGCCTTTTTGGCTCCCTTGTCCACTGGAGTCTTTGCCGGGGGGTTGCTTTCACCAAGGCCTTCGTCCAGTTGATCCAGCTCCTCCAGAATTGCCTCGTGCTTTTGAAGGAACAGTAGGAGGCTGTCAAAGTGGTTTTGTGGAGTGACCTCATTTAGTGGCTCAGCTTTAAACTCGATCCACTTTTCTTTTAGTGAACTTGGCAACTTCCTTTCAAGAGACTGAGCAACGAGGCGGTTCTTCACGATGTCCTCTTCTCCCAGGAGGACGAGATTGCTCAGGGCTCGCTCCACTGCTTGGATCAGCTCAATCGTCTTTCGAGGGTTATTTCCCCTAACAGCGGGTAGACTTTCCACCTCCTCTGCTATTTTTAGGACAATTTTTGCCTTGTTGCCATAACGA
>NC_085870.1:361271-373771 GCF_034702125.1 Engraulis encrasicolus
TATCCGGATCCGGTTCCAGGTTCCAGGATCCGGTAGCCGAGTCTTTTAAGTCAAAATAGTTTGAGCCAACGTGATAAAAAGGGCCCACATGTGTGAGTAGGCTATGTGTTTCAACCCTTTCGTAGGATCCGGTATCCGGTTCCGGAGCCGGCAGGATCTTAAGCAGTGGATCCGGTATCCGGCAGGATCCTAAAAATCAGGATCCGGTGCATCTCTAGTCACTATAGAAGTGCAGAGTACTGTACTGCACATGTTTTGTTTTGTTCTAATAATAATAATAATAATAATAATAATAATGATAATAATAATAATACATTTTATTCATGTAGCGCTTTTCATGACACTCAAAGACGCTTTACAGATAGGCAACATAAAAACATAAAACATACAAACACTCAAGACATACAGAGACTCAATACAAGTACAAAACAGGGACACAACAAAATAGACGCCAGTGGAAAGTTAAGTCCATGATGAAATGGAAAACAGTCACGTTTGGTGAAGATGATGAGCAAAACCCATGACTGGAGCGGCGATGGAGGGCCGGGGGATACGAAAATCCAGAACCTCCCGTCGTGGGGGCGAGCCCTACTAGAGTCTATAGCCCCTCACTGATATATCTCTGTTTACACTCAAAGCGTCGGTATAATGTCTTAATGCCCTCTTTTAACTTGTCTTAAAGCAAGGCAACGCTTAACATGAAAAACAACCCCAGCCAATGATTGTAACCGTATTAAGCCCCAAAATAGTGGCATACCCCTTTAACAACTTACAGTAGCTAAAAGTGTTGTAGTCCGTTTCTTGATTCTTGTCGTTGCTAACCGTCTTTAAGACCGTCTTTAGACGTAATACCATTCCCTTGGATTTAGTGGTGAGCGTCGCTGTTAAGAGAGACTTGAGTCGTTCTTACGAAGGACGTTGCTACCATCGTTAGCAAAGACGCTTTCGAGATACGGACCCCAGGGACACAACAAAATAGACGCCAGTGGAAAGTTAAGTCCATGATGAAATGGAAAACAGTCACGTTTGGTGAAGATGATGAGCAAAACCCAGCGATGGCGGGCCGTGGGGATACGAAAATCCAGAACCTCCCGTCGTGGGGGGCAAGGTCTATTAGAGTCTATAGCTCTTCACTGATATATCTCTGTATACAGTCGGTATAATGTCTTAATGCCCTCTGCCCATCTCTTCCCTGATATATCTCTGCATACAGTCGGTATGATGTCTTAATGCCCTCTGCCCGTCTCTTCACTGATATATCTCTGTATACAGTCGGTATAATGTCTTAATGCCCTCTGCCCATCTCTTCCCTGATATATCTCTGTCTAAAAAGAGTCTATTGCTGGACATTAAAATGGTGCACTTGGTCATGTTTCAATGTGTATTAGATACACACTAAAACATAGTGCCCAAAGTGCACAAATGCAGCATCTGAGACACAGTCTATATATCTTCACTAATACCTCTCTGTTTACAGTCGGTATAGCGTCTTAATGCCCTCTGGTCGTCTCTTCACTGATGTATCTCTTAATGGCCTCAAGCTATCTCTTACCTACGGCCACAATACATTGACTAAGGAGGACATTCATAGTGAAGTCAAGTCTGTTCTCTGTCATTGTCCTTCAGTGGTGGAACAAACTCACTCATTAGGCATCAGGCATCAAGACTGGGGTCATCCCTCTCGACCTTCAAGAAGCAACTAAAGACTCTCCTCTTCCGTGACTATTTACTGCCCTGATGCCTGATCTGGCCCAGCCCTGGCTGTGTGGTCGTGTGTACTCTACTTAACCCTGTTCTTATGTAGGCTACCTAAAAAAACACTAACCCTACCGATATATCTCTGTTTACAGTCGGTATAGCGTCTTAATGCCCTCTGGCCGTTTCTTCACTGATAAGATATCTCTTAACCCTATCCAGGACCGGGCTTTTTTGGCATTCCTGGGATCGGGGGGGCTCTTTTGACCCCCCCCCCCCCCCTCATAACTTAGGAACCGAATGGCGTATGACCACCAAACTTGGAGGGGATGATCTTCAGCCAAAGAACTATGAATGACATCAGTTTGGTGTCATTACCGGATATTATGACATCATTATGACGTCACTTCCTGATTTTATTGCCCAAAATGTCACCTTAATGTATTTTCAATCTAACTTGGGTAATGCACATAAATTTTGGTTATTATGTGCATCAGACCACTTCAAATGTTCACAAGGGTGTCTGATGCTAATGAAAATGTAAAAAAAATATGAAAAGTGATGATGATGAGACTTAGATCAGTGATTTTTGGTCAGGTGTACCTGTCAGAAAACCGTTGCCATGGCAACAACAAAAATGATAAACCTAATCACATTGTAGCTAACTTCATTTTAGGAAAAGTCACTAAGTTTCGTAGTCATAGCTTTAGTCATTCAGGAGTTATACGACATCAAAGTTGGTGCGGGCACCACTTCTGAAAGTCGCTTTGGTTATAAAGCGTCTGCCAAATGCAATGCAATGTAATGTAATGTAATGTAATGGTGGAAAAAACTCACTCATTAGGCATCAGGCATCAAGACTAAGGTCATCCCTCTCGACCTTCAAGAAGCAACTAAAGACTGGATCCTCCTCCGTGACTATTTAGAAGCAACTAAGGAGGACATTCATAGTGAAGTCAAGTCTGTTCTCTGTCATTGTCCTTCAGTGGTGGAAAAAACTCACTCATTAGGCATCAGGCATCAAGACTAAGGTCATCCCTCTCGACCTTCAAGAAGCAACTAAAGACTCTGTCATTGTCCCTCTGTGGTGGAACTATCTCCAAGAGGCATCAATACTAGGGTCATTAATCTCAACCTTAAAGTGATACTTTCCCATTTTTGGAAATAAGCTTATTTTACACCTCCCCTTGAGTAAAATAATAGGGTTTTACCATTCTCTTGTACTTCCAACCGTTTTCTAGTTATGGCAGTGCAAATTAGCTATTAGTTAACATTGAGGCCTATGAGACCAGTTAGCCGCGAGCTGGTCACATAGGACTCAATGTTAACTGCTAGCATGGAGGTAAAATTTGTACTGCCATACCCAGAGAACGGTTGAAAGTACACTTTAAAGAACCAAGTAAAGACTGGATCCTCTTCCGTGACTATTTACTGCACTGGTGCATGATCTGGCCCAGACATGCTGTGTACAGGGCTGGTCTGGCCATCTGGCATAGCGGGCATTTCCCAGTGGGCCCTGCACCCTCGTGGGCCCCTATTGGCCATCTGGCATAGCGGGCATTTCCCGGTGGGCCCCCCACCCTCGTGGGCCCCTATTGGCCATCTGGCATAGCGGGCATTTCCCGGTGGGCCCTGCACCCTCGTGGGCCCCTATTGGCCATCTGGCATACCGGGCATTTCCCAGTGGGCCCTGCACTCTCGTGGGCCCCTATTGGCCATCTGACATAGCGGCCATTTCCCGGTGGGCCCCTATTTTCAGAAATGTTAAATGTTTTTTTTTTTTACATTTCTGAAAATAGGGGCCCAGGAGGGTGCGGGACCCACCGGTGTGTCTGTTCTGTACCGCTGCATTATGAGGGCCCCTTTTAAGCCAAAAGTGCTGGGGCCCTATTTCTCCTCCAACCCGGCCCTGGGGCCCTTTTCTCCTCCAATCAAAAGTGCTGGGGCCCTATTTCTCCTCCAATCAAAAGTGCTGGCCGTGTGGTCGTGTGCACTCTACTTAACCCTGTTCTAATGTACCTAAAGAAAACCACTAACTCTATTTTGTTTGTGCAAGTGATATACATTACATTACATTGCATTTGGCAGATGCTTTATAACCAAAGCGACTTTCAAAAGAGGACATAATCATAGCCAACATCACAAGCAAATACAAAGTGCACAGGACATATACAGAACTACAAGTGTAGATGCAAAGAGGGGTTAGTTTATTTTTTATTTTTTATAAAGAGTACACACACAACACACCCACAACACACCCATCATGTCAAGAGTCTTCCCTGGGGCAAGGCCAGCTCAATTAGTCGCATTAGTCTTGTAGATACTCACGAAAGAGTAAGGTCTTTACTTGTTTCTTGAAGGCTGCAATAGATGTGCTTAGTCTTACTGCCTCTGGGAGACCGTTCCACCATTTGCATGCATGCTTATGTCCTCGACTGTACGCCGCTTTGAATGAAATGTAATATAGGCCTACATTTTTGTAATGTAAAAAGGACATCTTAACATCATCTGTCAATTCACAGATTCACAGTGAGTGGGATGTCTTCATGCTACTCACCTCTCGTCTCCACCTGTAGCACTCATACAGTTTTACAGCTGGTGTGTTTGCTTCTTAGTTCTTACCTTTTTGCCCTACAGCACCTTACATATATTTTGTTTTATTATTAGTTTTTTTACTGTATTTTATTTGTATTTATCATATATAAGCCTATATTTTTGCTTATTGCCCTTTATGCTGAAAATGGTTTATTATGCTGCTGAAACTGTTTTACTGTTTTGATTAACATTTTAGTTAGACAATGTACAGCACTTTGGTCAGTTTCACTGTTTTTAAATGTGCTTTATGAATACAATTTACTTACTTACTTACAGCTGGTGTGTGTGTTCATGTTCTGCGCGTGACGTCTCTCAGCATCTCACTGCGTTCCTCCGTCTTCATCGCCATCTGTCTGTGAAACAGAATAACAGGAACATCAGGCGGAACCTACAGTGCCGGAGCACCAGCGCACACACACACACACACACACACACACACACACACACACACACACACACACACACACACACACACACACACACACACACACACACACACACACACACACACACACACACACACACGCGCACACACACACACACACACACACACACACACACACACACACACTCGCTCTTTCTAGCAGGAGCAGTAGGCAGAGCCTATCGTGCTTTGGAAACACTCCATGTGTGTAAATCTTGCATTGTGATAATGACAAATAAAAAAAAGCCCGCTCCAACCATTATTTTTTCGTTTCGCTTCAGACTTCCAAAGAAAGGTTTTAACCTGCAACATTACAAAAAACAAAGACTTTTAATTTTTTTATCTTGTCTTGTGACATTCTGTTGGGACCTCCTTCTGTAATTAAACGTTTGCAGGAGCAGATTCCCACTCCGCTGTGAAGTGGTTGGTTGGTTCTTACTCATTTACAAACATTTTTTATTATTAATTTAAATGTGTTGTTTATAATAAATTCATTAAAGCATGTTAATTAAGTGTCAATACACCTTTTAAAGTAACAGTTATTATTGTTACCAAAGTAAACTACTACAGTAGGATACTCTCTCAGTCATTTGGTTGTCAAAAGCCAGAGCTTGTGTAATGTGTATCCATGACTGTCAAAATCAAGAGTGTGTATCCATGATCGTGTATCCATGACTGTGAAAAGCAAATCAACTCTGACCCCTGCTGGCGAAAAGGAGTAAGTGGCTTAGACACAGACACTAAGGGGTCTTAAAGAGAGACATGAACACTACGGCGTCTTTTCTATTATGGTAACTCCCCTCCTCCACCTGCTCTTGAGGCCTTGCACTTTGCTGGCATCCCTCCTCTGTGAATACCTCCCAGTTGTTTCCCCTCCTCTTCCTCCTCAGTTGTTTCCCTCCTCTTCCTCCTCAGTTCTTGCTGTAGTGTTATTTCTGTGTCATGCTGCTGTGCCTTTGAACATGTACTGCTGACTTTTACTTGCTGCTTTTAACTTCTATTGTTGACCTATTTTTCTTTGTACAGTGTTACTACTTATTTCTATGATTTTACCACTTATCTTAATTCTGTTCGGACATGCTATTATTTTACCATGCTGTATTGTGAAGTGTCCTTGGGTACCTCGAAAGTCAACCCAAATAAAATGTATTACTTTTATTATTTAGTTACTGTGCATTTCTCCACTACTTTCTGAATGGAGTCTTTTCAATATGCTCATTTCAATGAGCAGCCACTGAAATGTGTAATTTAATATTTACAATATTTGAATATTGAATGAAAAGTTTGAAAACTTTGTAGTAATGCATGGCCTCATTAGAATTAAAAAGAATTAAAAGCATTAAGGTATTGATTAATGTCTCAATCAAGAATCATTTTTGCTTAAATAATTTTGCAGTGCGTATTGAAGTTTGGGTTGGGGGTGCGCGGCTTGTCCTGGGCAGAGGTAAGGGGGTGCTTTAAGAAAAAAAGGTTAAGAACCACTGGCCTACAGCAACAATAGAGTCCGTAGGACATCAATTGCCACAATACCCAACGCCAGATGGAAGTACTGCAGGAAGGACTAGACACATCTCTTTAAAGGGACACTGTGTAAAATGTGGACAGACTAGGCACATCATTTTAAAGGGACACTGTGTAAAATGTGGACAGACTAGGCACATCTCTTTAAAGGTGAACTGTGTAAAATGTGGAGAGACTAGACACATCCCTTTAAAGGTGAACTGTGTAAGATATGGACAGACTAGACACATCCCTTTAAAGGTGAACTGTGTAAAATGTGGACAGACTAGGCACATCTCTTTAAAGGTGAACTGTGTAAAATGTGGACAGACTAGGCACATCTCTTTAAAGGTGAACTGTGTAAGATGTGGACAGACTAGGCACATCCCTTTAAAGGTGAACTGTGTAAAATGTGGAGAGACTAGACACATCCCTTTAAAGGTGAACTGTGTAAAATGTTGCCAGACTAGACACATCTCTTTAAAGGTGCGATGTGTAAAATGTGGACAGACTAGGCACATCTCTTTAAAGGGACACTGTGTAAAATGTGGCCAGACCAGACACATCTCTTTTAAGTTGAGTGGCACAGTGGTGTACAATGTTGCAGAAATAACTAAATAAGAATTGTCACTATAGAAGTGCAGAGTACTGTACTGCACATGTTTTGTTTTGTTCTAATAATAATAATAATAATACATTTATTTATGTAGCGCATTTCATGACACTCAAAGACGCTTTACAGATAGGCAACATAAAAACATAAAACATACAAGTACAAAACAGGGACACAACAAAATAGACGTCTGTGGAAAGTTAAGTCCATGATGAAATGGAAACAGTCACGTTTGGTGAAGATGATAAGCAAAACCCGCGACCGGAGGGTCGTGGGGATACGAAAATCCAGAACCTCCCGTCGAGGGGGCAAGCTCTACTAGAGTCCATAGCTCTTCACTGATATATCTCTGTATACAGTCGGTATAATGTCTTAATGCCCTCTGCCCATCTCTTCATTGATATATCTCTGTATACAGTCGGTATAATGTCTTAATGCCCTCTGCCCGTCTCTTCACTAATATATCTCTGTATACAGTCGGTATAATGTCTTAATGCCCTCTGCCCGTCTCTTCCCTGACATATCTCTGTCTAAAAAGAGTCTGTTGCTGGACTCTTTGCAACTGCACTTGTAGTTCTGTATTTGCTTGTGATGTTGGCTTGATTATGTCCTCTTTTGAAAGTGGCTTTTGGTTATAAAGTGTCTGCCAAATGCAATGCAATGTAATGTAATGTAATGGTGGAACAAACTCCCTCATCAGGTATCAGGCATCAAGACTAGGGTCATCCCTCTCGACCTTCAAGAAGCAACTAAAGCAGGGGTCCCCAACCTTTGTGGGTCTGAGGGCTACTGAGAGCTCCCGGGGGCTACTGAGGGCTACCCGAGGGCTACTTTTGTTCAAAATCCTCTGTCTTGACATCATTCCCAAGTCACAATATGATTGAATGATAATTTGCTTATAGGTTATAGAGAAATAATCTCATATTTAAATGAAGAAAAACATTAACTGTGATTAAAATCTTATAGTCGTCACTGGTTATTAACATCCTTGGTGGGCACCTCAGAAGCTCCTGGAGGGCTACCTGGCGCCCGCGGGCACCACGTTGGTGATTCCTGAACTAAAGACTGGATCCTCTTCCGTGACAATTTACTGCACTGGTGCATGATCTGGCCCAGACATGCTGTGTGCAGGGATGGACTCGCCATCTGGCATAGCGGGCATTTCCCACTGTCCCTGCCTGCACCCTCGTGGGCCCCTATTGGCCATCTGGCATAGCGGGCATTTCCCAGTGGGCCCTGCACCCTCTTGGGCACCAGGCCATCTGGCATAGCGGGCATTTCCCAGTGGGCCCTGCACCCTCATGGGCCCCTGGCCATCTGGCATAGCGGGCATTTCCTGGTGGGCCCTGCACCCTCATGGGCCCCTATTGGTCATCTGGCATAGCGGGCATTTCCCAGTGGGCCCTGTACCCTTGTGGGCCCCTGGCCATCTGACACAGCGGGCATTTTGCGGTGGGCCCCGCACCCTTGTGGGCCCCTATTGGCCATCTGGCATAGCGGGTATTTCTCGTTGGGCCCCGCACCCTTGTGGGCCCCTATTGGCCATCTGGCATAGCGGGTATTTCTCGTTGGGCCCCGCACCCTTGTGGGCCCCTATTGGCCATCTGGCATAGCGGGCATTTCCCAGTGGGCCCTGCACCCTCGTGGGCCCCTATTGGCCATCTGGCATAGCGGGCATTTCCCAGTGGGCCCTGCACCCTCGTGGGCCCCTATTGGCCATCTGGCATAGCGGGCATTTCCCAGTGGGCCCCTCTACCCTTGTGGGCCCATATTTTCAGAAACATTTTTTTTTTACATTCCTAAAAATATGGGCCCACAGGGTGCGGGACCCACTGGTGTGTCTGTTCTGTACCGCTGCATTATGAGGGCCCCTTTTAAGCCAAAAGTGCTGGGGCCCTTTTCTCCTCCAATCCAGCTGTGCTGGGGCCCTTTTCTCCTCCAATCAAAAGTGCTGGGGCCCTTTTTCTCCTCCAATCCAGCCCTGGGGCCCTTTTCTCCTCCAATCAAAAGTGCTGGGGCCCTTTTCTCCTCCAATCAAAAGTGCTGGGGCCCTTTTCTCCTCCAATCAAAAGTGCTGGGGCCCTTTTCTCCTCCAATCAAAAGTGCTGGTACCCTTTTCTCCTCCAATCAAAAGTGCTGGGGCCCTTTTCTCCTCCGATCCAGCCCTGGCTGTGTGGTCGTGTGCACTCTACTTAACCCTGTTCTAATGTACCTAAAGAAAACCACTAACTCTATTTTGTTTGTGCACGTGATATACATGCATTACATTACATTACATTACATTGCATTGCATTTGGCAGATGCTTTATAACCAAAGCGACTTTCAAAAGAGGACATAATCATAGCCAACATCACAAGCAGAGACAAAGTGCACAGGAAATATACAGAACAACAAGTGCAGTTGCAAAAAGGGGTTAGTTTTTACAAAAACAATGTATAAAGAGTACTCACAGAACACACCCACAAACATACTATACACACACATCATGTCAAGAGTCTGCCCTGGGGCTAGGCCAGCTCAAACATTAGTCTAGTAGATACTCACGAAAGAGGAAGGTCTTTACTTGTTTCTTGAAGGCTGCAAGAGATGTGCTTAGTCTTACTGCCTTTGGGAGACCGTTCCACCACTTGCATGCATATCCTCGATTGTGCGTCGCTTTGAATGAAAGCGTCTGCCAAATGAAATGTAATACATATTTTGTAATGTAAAAAGCGCATCTCAACATCATCTATCAATTCACAGTCAGTGGGATGTCTTCATGCTATTCACCTCTCCACCTGTACTATTCATCTTCACATCAGGGGTGCATTTCTGGAAAGCGTAGTTGTTAGCAGTTAGCAACTACGGTAGTTGCCAATGGGAAATTGTAATTTGCATTGCAACCAACGAAGTAGCTAACATAGTTAGCAACTACACTTTCCAGAAATGCACCCCTGGTGTGTGTGTTCATGTTCTGCGCGTGACGTCTCTCAGCATCTCACTGCGTTCCTCCGTCTTCATCGCCATCTGTCTGTGAAACAGAATAACAGGAACATCAGGCGGAACCTACAGTGCCGGAGCACCAGCGCACACACACACACACACACACACACGCACGCACACACACACGCACACACATGCACGCACGCACCCTCGCAGGCAGAGCCTACAATGCAGGAGTACCAGCATATATACACACACACACACGCACACACACACACACACACACACACACACACACACACACACACACACACACACACACACACACACACACACACACACACACACACTCGCTCTCTCTAGCAGGAGCAGTAGGTAGAGCCTACAGTGCTTTGGAAACACTCCATGTGTGTGAATCTTGCATTGTGATAATGACAAATTAAAAAACGCCTGCTCCAACCAGGATTTTTCGTTTCACTTCAGACGTCCGAAGAAGGGTTTTCATCTGCAACATTAAAAAAAAAGATTTATTTTTTAAATCTTGTCTTGTGACATTCTGTTTCTGTAATTAAACATTTGCAGGAGCAGATTCCCACTCTGCTCTGAAATTTTGGTTGGCTCTTACTCATTTACAAACAATTTAAATGTGTTGTTTATAAATAATTCATTAAAACATGTTAATTAAGTGTCAATAAAGCTTTTTCAGGAAGTTATTCTAAAGTGTTGCCAAAGTAAACTATTACAGTACTATCTCCGCCATGTGGTTGTCAAAAGCCAGAGCTTGTGTAACGTGTATCACTGTCAAAATCCAGTGTGTGATTCCATGACTGTGAAAAGCACATCAACTCTGACCCCTGCTGGCAAAAAGGAGTAAGTGACTTAAACACAGACCCTAAGGGGTCTTAAAGAGAGACATGAACACTACGGCGTCTTTTCTATTATGGTAACTCCCCTCCTCCACCTGCTCTTGAGGCCTTGCACTTTGCTGGCATCCCTCCTCTGTGAATACCTCCCAGTTGTTTCCCCTGCTCTTCCTCCTCCGTTGTTTCCCCTCCTCTTCCTCCTCTTCCTCACCAGTTGTTTCCATGCTCTTCCTCACCAGTTGTTTCCATGCTCTTCCTCACCAGTTGTTTCCATGCTCTTCCTCACCAGTTGTTTCCATGCTCTTCCTCCCAGTTGTTTCCCCTGCTCTTCCTCCTCCGTTGTTTCCCCTCCTCTTCCTCCTCCGTTGTTTCCCCTCCTCTTCCTCCTCAGCTGTTTCCCCTCCTCTTCCTCCTCAGTTGTTTCCCTCCTCTTCCTCCTCTTCCTCCTCAGTTGTTTCCCTCCTCTTCCTCCTCAGTTGTTTCCCTGCTCTTCCTCCTCTTCCTCCTCAGTTGTTTTCCCTGGTCTTCCTCCTCAATTGTTTCCCTCCTCTTCCTCACCAGTTGTTTCCCCTCCTCTTCCTCCTCCGTTGTTTCCCCTCCTCTTCCTCCTCAGCTGTTTCCCCTCCTCTTCCTCCTCAGCTGTTTCCCCTCCTCTTCCTCCTCAGTTGTTTCCCTCCTCTTCCTCCTCTTCCTCACCAGTTGTTTCCATGCTCTTCCTCACCAGTTGTTTCCATGCTCTTCCTCACCAGTTGTTTCCATGCTCTTCCTCACCAGTTGTTTCCATGCTCTTCCTCACCAGTTGTTCCCCTGCTCTTCCTCCTCCGTTGTTTCCCCTCCTCTTCCTCCTCCGTTGTTTCCCCTCCTCTTCCTCCTCAGCTGTTTCCCCTCCTCTTCCTCCTCAGCTGTTTCCCCTCCTCTTCCTCCTCCGTTGTTTCCCCTCCTCTTCCTCCTCAGCTGTTTCCCCTCCTCTTCCTCCTCAGCTGTTTCCCTGCTCTTCCTCCTCTTCCTCCTCAGTTGTTCCCCTCCTCTTCCTCCCCAGTTGTTTCCCCTGCTCTTCCTCCTCCGTTGTTTCCCCTCCTCTTCCTCCTCCGTTGTTTCCCCTCCTCTTCCTCCTCAGCTGTTTCCCCTCCTCTTCCTCCTCAGCTGTTTCCCCTCCTCTTCCTCCTCAGTTGTTTCCCTCCTCTTCCTCCTCTTCCTCCTCAGCTGTTTCCCTGCTCTTCCTCCTCAGTTGTTTCCCTGCTCTTCCTCCTCTTCCTCCTCAGCTGTTTCCCTCCTCTTCCTCCTCAGTTGTTTCCCTGCTCTTCCTCCTCAGTTGTTTCCCTGCTCTTCCTCCTCTTCCTCCTCAGCTGTTTCCCTGCTCTTCCTCCTCAGCTGTTTCCCAGCTCTTCCTCCTCCGTTGTTTCCCCTCCTCTTCCTCCTCAGCTGTTTCCCCTCCTCTTCCTCCTCAGCTGTTTCCCCTCCTCTTCCTCCTCAGTTGTTTTCCCTGGTCTTCCTCCTCAGTTCGTGCTGTAGTGTTACTTCTGTGTCATCCTTTGAACATGTACTGCTGTCCTTTACTTGCTGCTTTTAACTTCTGTTGTTGACCTTTTTTTTCTTTCTGTTACTACTTATTTCTTCGATTTTACCACTTATCTCACTTCTGTTTGGACATGCTACTATTCTACCATGCTGTACTGTGAAGTGTCCTTGGCTTCCTCGAAAGTCAACCCAAATAAATGTATTACTTTTATTATTTAGTTTCTGTGCATTTTTCCACTGCTTTCTGACTAGAGTGTTTTCAATATCCCGATTTTCAAATGAGCAGCCACTGAAATGTGTAATTTAATATTTACAATATTTGAATATTGAATGAAAAGTTTGAAAACGTTGTAGTACTGCATGGCCTCA
>NC_085870.1:376271-408771 GCF_034702125.1 Engraulis encrasicolus
ACACACACACATAAAGAAAACCACGCTGGTCAGTATGGCTTGTCAATGTCATAAAAGTTTTATGGCCATGAAAAGTTGACATTGTTATGTTTCCATAAATGAATGTCACTTAATGGCAACAGTCATAAAATGTTCACATGTATCGCATGGACATAATGTTCATGACGTCCTGCGTTATGACACTGTTTTCAAGAGAAGGAGAAATATGAAATATTTATTCACAACGGCAATGTATGCAAATCAGTTACTGAATGTCAATATGTCATTTTCAATTGGATTAAATGAAATAATTTTGAAATGAAAATGTTGCATTTTTACAATGTATGGCAGGAAAAAAGCTGAAAACTCCATTGCCATTGATGCATTATCTGTTGGAGCAGGGGTCAGCACGTGGCAATTGGACATTGCATTGCACATACACACACACACACACACACACACACACACACACACACACACACACACACACACACACACACACACACACACACACACACACACACACACACAGGGCTACATTGCATAGCACATTTCATCTTAGCACTCATGCATAGTCCTGTGAATTGTAATATTTTTATGACAAATGCTGCTGGTGACACCAACTGACACAGTGCATGAGTCAATTGGTGCAACCAGCACGTTTCATCACACAATGTTGCTTAACTGGCACAAAAATCAAGCAAAGAGTCAAAAAGGTCGATTGAACTTGCTTTTTATTATTTTCAATTGAGAAAAACAGAAACAATGAGAAATATGTTTTCCAAGCGGTCATGCGGTGCATGTTTGTTACTGACTCAGTAATTGGTAGGTACCAATTATAGGTGTAGTGTAGGGATGTTAATCGGTAACCAGTTAACCGATAGTTGACCGGATCAATGTTAACCGGTTAAAATTTTCTGCCACCGGTTAACCGGTTGTAATAATAATAATAATTATAAAAATAGTTTCCTCCCAAAAAGCCCCCCCCAAAAAACGATAATTTTGAGGTTTTAGTATGATTCAGCATTTTCCATCTGGCAACAGTGGCTGGACATGGCAGGTCTTGTCTGCGCAGAAAAAAAAGGCTAACGTGAAAAAAAAGAAAAAAAGAAAAGAAAAAAAAGTGCTGTGCATAATAGGCACGCAAACGTTGTATAATTTAAGATTACTGGTTAACCACCGGTTAACGAGTCTCAGTAGCCGGTTAAGAATTTTTTTCAATTTTCGCCATCCCTAGTGTAGTGTGCGGCAATGTATTCTTCGATAGTCCACTAAAAACAGTCATTTAATCCATACAATAGTGGTATTAGCTGTGGTTGCACCACCCTGACGTGCACTAAAACATCATTGACCCACCTGCTGCCATGTGCTTCACTGCTCCTCCCACCTGTCCCCATGCAATCTCTCACTTAAGTTCCAAGTGACTCTTAGAAATGTGTAGAGTGTTGGGCATAGAGGGGCACTTATGTATGGCATCTTCAAGTACACGCTCAAGGATACAGGTAACAGCGATGACGAGGCCATGTAGCCTACAGGTCAGTGATGTTGCTTTTTGGGGGTTTTTTTCACTAGCAGACGTCAGGTGCTACAACCACAACTAAAGCCCATAAATTAATGAGTGATGATTGGTAGTTAATGTGAAATGGCATTTGAGGGACCTATGGAGGACATTGTAATATAAATAGCAGCAGTGGTCAAGAGTCTCTATATCTGAAGAGGGCAACACCACAACTAACGCCCATTAATTAATGAACTGATAATTGGTAGTCTCCACATCAGGAGAGGGCACAACCTAGAGGTCCATCAAATGCCAAGTCAAAGTAGCAGCTTTGCACAAGTGCAACACACACATTACTGTTGAGTCTCTACATCTGAAGAGGGCAACACCACAGATTAATAAATTATCATAAATTAATCAGGAGAGGGCACAACCTGGAGGTCCCTAAAATGCCAATTCACTGTAGCAGCTTTGCACAATGTGCCACACACACATTACTGTTGATGTCACATGTAAATATTGCAAGAGAAATCTGAGATTTTATTCATTCCAAGTACAATGCATACTGCGTATGTACAATGCATACTGCGTATGTACAATCTTTGTTGCTGATGTCACACATAATAATTGCTAGAAAAGTCTGCGATTCTTGTCATAAGAATAATACCCATCTGATACCATTTTTCAGCAAGTGGTTCAGCATTTTCAACAGGCACATGCTCCATCTGATTCTTTTCATTCTTTTAGAGAAGGAAGAAGCCTGATCAGGGACTGAGGTTGCAAACTAGCCATCTGGCTATAAACCGTCTATGCATCACATCTACTAGTTTTGTCATAGTCTTTTTCTCACAGAGGTTGAGCATGCTTGCATCATTTCGCCAACCGGCTGTTCACTGCCATTGTAACGGATAACACCTAGCAGCGTAGAACATTAGTAAACCTCCCTCCCGAAGCCTCATATAATATCGGTAGTGCTGGGATATCAGTCTGGACCATTGGCTAAGCAGCTAGACCCAGATGAGTTTTAGGGGGTGAGTGTAACGGACGCGAACTAGCAGAGTTTGGGCGATAAAATGTTAGTAAACCTCATTTCTAAAACCTCATACAGTATCGGTAGGGCTGAGCTATCAGTCTGAACCTTTAGCTGAGTGGTATCATACTGAAGCCAGGTTTTACCAGAACACATTCATTACTTTGTCATTTTTTGGTCTGCATCCTCTGTGCCCTGGAGCACTTGGGTGGGAGGAGTGAGCTCAGCTCTGGCTTGAAATGAGCGGTGACCAATCGCTGACAGCTGACGTTCAAGACGCATGTTATTATGCTCCCAAGTACGTTCGCTTATTGGCCGGTAACACGTCTTGTAGACGACTGAAAGCCCTCCCCAGAGAAGCGTCTACAGTCAGACCATTCGTGAATTACAAAGTAAGCTTAATTCCAAATGAATGGTGTGTCCTGTCAGGCTAATCATACTGTGCCTCCCATGCCGAACAGCAGTGTACAGTATCGGAAACGCTGAGCTATCAGTCTGAACCTTGTAGCCCCTTAATGTGCGCCGTACCTCCAGTGGAACGCTGTAATAGTCACTGTAATGTAACTACCATAGCACTACAATACTATGACACAACACAGGCCCTTTAGTAATGCACCACGACTTGGTCATTACCATACAGGTAACAACAAATGTATAAAGCCGCGGGTCTTAAGGGGTTAACTCCGTGGTATCACACTGTGCCTCACACAGCCCGAACTGCAGCGATGACCTAGCCTGGTAAACCAGCGCCACCCGCTGGACGCCGAAATTTTTCAGCTGCGAGTGGGTATGGCCTTGGATTTGAGAACGTTTTGAACAATGTGCCCTGAGTCTGGCAAAACCAATTACAATGCAGAGATTTGTTTTGAATCAAAGCGGGCGGGGTTTTGAGGGAGTGACGACGAAGCTTGCAACACCGTTGGGAAAGCACATCAACGGCAAAGATCACCGATTGGTCAGAGCGCCGGCACGGTTTGAAAAAACAACAGGTTGTTCTCATCAGCAATCGTCCGAGGTATCGTTCATCGGGGCCAGAATAAATTACTCCGGTCTCACATTTAGGCTGGTTTATCAGGCTAGCGATAGCCTGGTTGACCCCCGAGCAGCGACCTAGTCCAGGATGACCTTGATGACATCATGGCCGTACAGATGACCATCGTCCATATCTCCAGTTTGCTGGTCTGATGTGTCCATAGATGGTGGAGTTAAGTTCACAGCACTGGAAGAGACTTTCTGCTTCTGTCGGTGCTCATGTTGATATTTCCTCCACTGCTCTCTCAGGTGAGCCTGCTTCGATGTGGGAAGTTCAGCAATCGGAGTCGTATTAATCTTCCCCTCACGTTTTCTCTTTTGATAACTTAAAAGATAAAACAGAGAAAATACAAGAGGTTAGCGTCGAGTACAACATCTACCCTGAATTACAACACTTACTCTGACTTTTTAATATTATTTAAAACAGTGAGTGTGTGTTTGTGTGTGTACACGTGCAAGCGTGTACTGCATGCTCAGGATGTGTGTGTGTGACTGTGTGTGTGTGTGTGTGTGTGTGTGTGTGTGTGTGTGTGTGTGTGTGTGTGTGTGTGTGTGTGTGTGTGTGTGTGTTTGCGTGTGTAGGCGTGCAAGCGTGTACTGTATGCTCAGTGTGTGTGTGTGTGTGTGTTTGCATGTGTACGTGTGCAAAGCGTGTACTGTATGCTCAGTGTGTGTGTGTGTGTGTGTGTGTGTGTCTGTGTCTGTGTACGTGTGTGTTATTGCACAGCCACCTTTCGTGTCTCTTGGCCAGGTAAACGGCTCTGGCTCCGGGATCAGCTTTGATTTTCGCTCGGTGGCGAGCGGATCTTTCTTTGATGGTTAACGGACACGGTCTCTATAGGGTGGACAAGGCAGCATCAGTTATGTTGCAACAAATAGGAAACAATAGGGAATAGATTGATCTCATCACATTCACATTATTTCAGTTTCTACTCTTGTTAAAAAGCTGTTACATTTTGAAATTCTATACATTCCACATGAAACATGAAAATGAAAAATAACAATAGGGAATAGATTAATAAAATCTATTTCAGATCTCTTAACACTCATCACATTATTTGAGTGTCTACTATTGTTAAAATACATTTTGAAATTCTATACATTCCACAAGAAACATGAAACATGAAAATGAAAAATGAAATATGAATGGAATACAAAATATTTGTATGTGCCGAATATTGTTTTTTTTTTTTAATGCTAGCTACGTAGATGCTAAGCTCAGACAAAAGCATCACCTTCAAGACTCAAACACTGCCCATAATAGTAACTGGGTCACATCACATTTTGATATCAGCAATCAGCATCTAAACAGGAGTGCAATGGTATGTAATGAACTGTCAAATGAAACAGTGTCTATGTATGTCAGTGTATTAAGTTAATTAACTTCATGTTGAGATTTCAAACATGTTTTTAAAATGAATACATAATTTTGACAGGAATTCAGAATTGTAAATGTTTTCCTAGCATTGTAGTATTTGATGTGCAATTATAAACACACCCAACCATGCTCAGAAAATGTCAAATCATACAGATTTAAAGAAAAATTACAAACCTTGTCATGTAACAGACATGTTAATCAGGGGTCCTTCTGAGTGATATCTTTTCCTGTCACATGGTCTTCAGACACAAATTAACAAAATGGTTCCACAAATGTTCATCACCCCACATTGACAATTTAGGAACACAAGTGACAGACTAAATTCCCCCAAATTGCTGACAATATCTATGAAAATGGTATTCTGTTTCTTGTACGTGTACGGTGGTCACTGTTTAACAAGACAAATGTAAGTAAGAGTATGCCAAATTTGTTTATAGGGTCATTCCATGTAAATTGTAAATTTTGTATGCAATCCACAGGCTTGAAAAGTGGGCACGGCACCCCAACTTTGGAGGGCTTCATCTCCACAACCGTTGGACGTAGGGTGCTAATAAGCTTACTTGGTATTCTTTCAATTGACATCAAAAGGTACCTGTATGTGAGTTATCGGGGAAATCGGAGAGGGTCACCTGGGGAGATTCTAGGGAATCATGTGAATTGACATGGAATGACCCTATAACATGTTTTACAGAGAATTTCACCTGTCTTAAACAGGCTGAAATTTGTAGAGCAATGTTTTTAACGTGCCATCACATTGACTAATGACTTATACCCTCATTAGTCTGTCAGAATGGATTCCATGGAACCATAATAATGGTTATTATGCTAAGTTTAAAAAAAACCCAATATATTTAAGTACCAGTAAGCTGTGAGATGATTTTCAAATTTGAACATCTTTCTACTAAAACAAATTATAGGAACATAAAAAAGTGACGTCACATCATTTACACATGGATTGAATGTGTTGATAATTGCAGCATTTGGCTTTTGTTTGAGGTTTGTATTCAAGTATGTAAGGAACATGTGAGTTTAGTAGAGATGCACCGGATCCTGATTTTTAGGATCCTGCCGGATACCGGATCCACTGCTTAAGATCCTGCCGGATCCGGAACCGGATACCGGATCCTATCAAAGGGTTGAAACACATAGCCTACTCGCACACGTGGGCACTTTTTATTACGTTGGCTCAAACTATTTTTTAGACTCATTGACTTACTGCCACACTGCCTGCAACGGCGCCTTCCAAAGGACTTTCACTCCATGAAGCGATTGGGGTTGTGAAAGACTGACTGAGAAGCCTAGGCTTCGTAAAAAGTATAGATGCCCCAGATCCTGATTTTCAGGATTCTACCAGATACCAGATCCACTGCTTAAGATCCTGCCAGATCCAGACCCTGTGAAAAACCCTATTATCCTGCCGGATCCGGAACTTGGATCCGGTGCATCTCTAGAGTTTAGATACTAAAAAATATGCTTTTCAAATAAAATAATAATTCTCCTTGGCATTTAAGCTCAGGGCACCTCAATGTGTGCAGACTGCCATATTGTTTGTTTTAAACAAATAAAATCTAAAATGAAATATGGATTGATGGTTAAATAAATTAAGTTATACATGTGTAATATATGTCCTAATTGCTGCTCCGTACCGTACCTGTTTGTGAATGGCCATGGTTAAATAATATAGTTAAAGTTATATGCGTAATGTTGTAATTGATGCTCCCCACTGTACCTGTATTCAGCACAAGCCGTCTGGCTCTGCCATCCAGTTTGATAGTATCTAGGTTTTACTACTAATTAATATTTAAGACCAGTTCCAGTGCAATAGTTGAAATTCAGAAATGCAAGGTTTATTAACTTGAGAGAGGGGGAGAGGAGACCAATAAGCCCAAAAGGCCTATCCACAGGCCTCCTCACCCCCTCTCCCTGAATAGGTGTTAAAAGGTACAGGTACAGACAAAGAAGGGAGAGGGGGTGAGGAGGCCTGTGGATAGACCGAGACGGTAAAATTTGGATTAATGGATTTGAAGTTTGGATTCCCTGACTGAGCAAATGGTAAGATCTCATCTCCCTTTTGATGACAGAATTGTGATTGTTTGTTTGAAGAATGGAGGTTAGATTCTTGAGCAAGTCTTCTTATTGGCCGAATCTTAACGTGAGATTGGTAACCGGACTGAATTATTACCGTAATCCTAATATTTCAATCCAAGAGGATGAGAGTTTAACGGTAAACAGATGGTGGGTGAAAAAGACCACCTATGTTAAAAACAGATGGTAGGTGAAAAAGACTACCTATGTTGTTCTGTTAGATTCTGATCCTAGTGTGTGTTTCAGTGGCAGAGTCCTCTAACTCATCTTATCTATACATTGTCTACCTTTTCTCTTTGACTTTGTTACTTGACACACTGTGGTTTTGCTCTCGACGGGGGGCAGCAGGGGCCTTCTTGTTTTTTGGGACTAGAGCTTTACTCTGTCCCGGAGGTGCAGCTGGATGAAAAAGGCCAGATCTGTGAAGGTAACCTTGCCAGAAATTGAAGCCTTGGGCCCAGGGCGAAAGGAAAGAAGACTTGTTCAATGATTTGCCTGCCTAATGGTTATTCTGTCAACTAGAGGTGTGCATGGGATCACATTTTAGCTCCAAAATGTTGTGTTTTAGACTTCCGTGCAGTGTTGGAATCAGATGCATGTGTCTGCCTTTTGTTCTTTGTCTGTGTCTGCCATGGCTGTCTTTGTCTCCTCCTTTCCTCTCTCAACTTACCCCTCACCCATGTCTTGATCTAAAGCAATTTTATCAATGTGTCTATCAGTGGCAACTGCTCAGAGTCAATCAGAATTAGCTGGCCAACTGTAGTAAATGGAGGCAGGGGTGCCTAGTTACAAAATACCCATTTTGATTGATTTTGAGCAGCCAATGTCTCAGATACCCCACAATGAAAGGAATGTTTAGCCTTGAACCTTTCCCGCCATTTTGTCTCTTTGTGTGTGTGTGTGTGTGTGTGTGTGTGTGCGCTGGCCAGCATCTGTGTAATGTGTGTTTGAAAACCCTTCACACCTCCAAGCTCAATTGCCCACCTGAAATCCCCTCCCCCACCCACATAGCTGTGAGAGTGTCGTCGTCAATGTGAAGTTAAAGAATGCTAAAATCAGAGTGCTGACCTTAAGACAATGAAACTTAACAGAAACAAGGATATTCCCAACCACAAATTGAATTTGGAAAGATGTATGAATTTCTGTCATGACATGTCATGTTTCCCCTTAAAGAGAGAAATTTTGTTTTACTTTGTGTCAGTCTGTCATAGATTCTTTTTTAAGCTATCAAACCTTAACTCTAGTGTACAGTCATGCCCCCACCTTCAAGACCATCCTCCCATGATTTTTTTTTCTTCAAGTTTTAATCCAAGATACTGCTTTGCAGTTGCAAATTTTTCCTGTTCTTTGTTTCAGAAACATTGTGTGCATTGGCCAAAGAAAGCAAAAAGAGTCCCCTACGAGTGTGAACCGTGTGTCTCCAAGTGCGAAAGACGGCTGGCGTTGACTATGCAAATGATGTGTTTTGAACAATCTAAACTTACTTTCTGTATTGGCTTGAGGGTTATCTACTGATGGGAATTCCAGTGGTGTTTTGAACTTCTGAGAGGAAAGCAGAAGTTGTGTACCAAGCAATACTATAGTAAGGTTTGCGGTGTTCATGTATGTCGGCGTTACCCAGCCAAACATCTGGTGAGGACAAGACGGTACTTTGCTTGAGACACATTGGGTGAATAAGCGTGGCACATCTCGGCGGTCATTGTTTTCTCCCTTGGCATTTTTAATTTTTGTTTATTTGTTCTCCTGTTTATTTGTTCTATTTGTTTTGATCCAGGCTGCACACTCTGCTCCAAGCCGGCATCCCTTAGGCATATTCTCACAGGGTGTAATGTGAGTCTTGCCCAGGGGCGCTATACCTGGCGTCACAACCAGGTTTTGAAAGAACTTGCTGCCACTTTGGAGAACAGGCGAACAAATGTCAATTCAGCAACACCTGCAAGGCTAAACATCCTGCCAGCAGTCACATTCGTGCGCGAGGGTGGGGCAAAGACAAATCGCAGTGCACTGACATCAACAGAACATTGCCGGCTACACTCAGCCTCGGACTGGAAAATGCTGGCAGATGTTGGTCAACGCCTTGTCTTTCCTCCTGAAATTGCTGCCACCACACTTAGACCCGATTTGGTACTTTGGTCACCATCTGCGAAGAGGGTCTTTATTATTGAGCTGACTGTGCCTTGGGAGGAGTCTGTAGAAGAGGCATATGAACGAAAACACCTACGGTATGCTGACCTTGCTGCAGAGGCACAGCAGCGTGGCTGGAGGACTGAAGTACGTCCTGTAGAAGTGGGATGCAGAGGCTTCGTGGCGTCATCTACCACCAGACTGCTCAAGGATGTAGGAGTAAGAGGCCAGAGCCTGCGCCATGCCATCAAGGCACTGGCTGAAGCAGCTGAAGGGAGCAGCCAATGGCTTTGGCTGAAACGGCAGGACACCTGCTGGGCATCAAATGGCAGCCAGGGATGACACAGAGGGGGGTACCCCAGGGACGCCTGGGGTTACCGTCGAGCCTACCGGAGGGGTCGTGGGCTTAAATCGACGAAACTCCGGTGAAGGAGGTGCCCACTTGATAACCCCTCTGTGTCATTCCTGATGGCATTCTTAGTACACTCTGGCACATAAAGGATAATTCCAACTTGTCCTGTGTTTCTGCAAACTGAATATCTGGAAAACCAGTGACCGCTGAGAAAGATCAGCTGACAACAGAGGAAAGCCTTTGTGACAGCCTGGAGAGACAGCTGACAGGAGGGAACAGACCCCAAAGGGACAGTATTGGGCTAGCACCCCATGTCTGTAGCCTTCGCATGTTACCATGTCGAGGGCACCCGCCATTGCTACGTCAAGACAAATAGAGACAATACCCTCAGAGTCTGCGAGAGTGAGGGCGCAAGAAGACTCATCGGATGGAACTATGGTGTCAGACCCCGGACCGAAAACGACTATGAGACACAGCGCAGTACAAGAGATTATCATGCCACCCGATACAGCTACGTCAGCAGCAACAGGTCACAAACTACAGAGATGCGTCTGCGGGTGGAGTAAAGTAACATCATACTTGGGATTGAGGATACACCAGGGAAAGAAGGGGTGTGCGAGAGAGGAACCGCAGAGACCCCGCATTGACTACTTTCTTAGAAATGGGTCAAGTCAGTCGGATGAAGCACAGCAACGGGACGCCAACCACAGTGTGCAGTGCATCAATACCTCTACGGTACAGTGCGTTACCTCAAACACAGAGACTGAATTGGTGAGTCCCATCCCATCCACTCAAACAGCTAGACCTCCGATTGAGAGTAAAATGGCTGGGCGCAAACCACAGGTGAAATGGCCTGGCGCGGCTGAAAAGAAGCTGTGGGAGACTGTCAACACTGACCTGGCAAAGTCCCTTGAGCAGCTTAAAGGCACGGCTGAGAAGAAGTTGGAGAGTATGGGAAACCTGATCTACCAATATGGAGTGGAGCGATTTCGGGTTAAAGAGCAGAAGAGCAGAGACCAAGTCCCAGTGGTAGTTACATCAAGGAGACAGCAGGAGATTAAGCGTCTGGTCCAGGAAAGGAGACAGCTCAAGAAGATATGGAGAAAGTCCACAGACGTAGAAAAGGAAGGCATCAATGCACTTCAAAGGGACATCAAAACCCGACTAACATCTCTAAGCAAAGCGGAGACCTTGAGGAAGCGCAGGAGGAAGAAGGAACACACTAGAACAAGGTTCTACAAGGATCCTTATGCATTCCTGAAAGGCCTTTTCTCAAGTGAGAAAAGTGGATCCCTAAAAACAACTAAAAGAGACGTGGAGGACCACTTCAGGAGCATACACTCTGATCCAAAACGGCATGAACATCTCGCAATTCCTGCAGATATCCCACCAATCGCACCCCCAGAACATCAGTGCGACGTTGGCCCCCCGACTTGGAAAGAGGTGGAAAGGGTGGTCCACCGAGCAAGGACGGCGTCAGCCCCAGGACCAAATGGGATACCGTACAAGCTGTACAAAAACACACCTGATGTCCTAAGGTTTCTTTGGAAGTTGATGAGGACGATATGGCAGAAGAAGACCATTCCCAAAGTGTGGCGGAGGGCAGGAGGTGTCCTAATCCCGAAAGAGAAAGAGGCAGAAACCATCAGCCAGTTTCGACCAATCTCCCTACTTAACGTAGAAGGCAAGATGTTCTTTTCGGTGATGGCTCAGAGAATCTCTGCATACCTGCTTAACAACCAGTACATAGATACATCTGTACAGAAAGCAGGCATATCAGGCTTCCCTGGATGCTTGGAACACTCCAGCATGATCTGGCACCAGATTCAGGCAGCAAAGGCAAGGAAAGATGATCTACACGTCGTCTTTCTTGACCTGGCCAACGCGTTTGGATCAGTGCCACATGAGCTCCTTTGGACTGCCTTCGAATTCTTCCACATCCCTGGACATATTACAGCTTTGGTTAAATCCTATTTCCAAGACCTGCAGTTCTGTTTCACCACCACAGAGTTTACCACCACTTGGCAATGCCTGGAGGTCGGCATAATGGCAGGCTGCACAGTCTCTCCCTTGGCCTTCACGATGGCAATGGAGGTAATCATCCGAGCCTCCAAATGGGTGGTCAGTGGACAAAAGCTCAACCCCAGTGCCCGACTCCCTCCGCTCAGGGCATACATGGATGACATCACAACGCTAACAACCACAGTACCATGTACCAGACGTCTGCTCAGGAAGCTACAGGAGAACATCAGTTGGGCCCGAATGAGGATAAAACCATCTAAGTCTCGCAGCATTTCAATTGTCAAGGGAGTGCTGTCAGACCTCAAGTTCTTCATCGGGGAGGAACCAATTCCTACAGTTTCTGAGCGGCCAGTCAAGAGCCTTGGGAGGTGGTTTGATGCGAGCCTGAGGGATAAGGAGCAGGTAGCACAACTACAGAGGGACATACACGATGGAGTACAAGCCATTGAAAACACAGAGCTTCCTGGGAAGCTGAAGATCTGGTGCCTACAGTTTGGCCTGCTTCCCCGGGTGCTGTGGCCTCTCACACTGTATGAGGTGCCTATCTCAACAGTTGAAAGGATGGAGAAGGGAATCTCCAACTACATAAAGAAGTGGTTGGGAGTCCCACGCTGCTTGACGTCCACCGCCCTCTATGGAGACTGCCTCCTCAGACTGCCACTCACCAGTCTCGTGGAGGAATTCAAGTGCACCAAGACAAGACTACAGGTAATGCTGACTGAGTCCAAAGACTTGATGGTGAGCAAGAACGCCCCAGTCATCACAGCAGGCCGCAAATGGAGACCAGCACGAGCGGTGGAGGAGGCTGTGACAGCTCTCAAGCATGCAGACATCGTGGGACATGTCCAGCATGGAAGAGGAGGGCTGGGACTAACTGCTCATCGGCCAGCTTGGAGCAAAGCCTCAGCTTCTGAAAGGAGGAGGATGATCGTGGATGAGGTCAAAAACCAGGAGGAAGGCGTCAGGAGGGCCAAGATGGTGGCACTTGGTAAGCAAGGGAAGTGGACCAAGTGGGACAATGTGGAGGGAAGGAAAATGAACTGGAAAGATCTGTGGAGTATGGAGGCAAAGCGACTCAGCTTCATCATAAGAGCAACATATGATGTCCTCCCCACACCCATGAACCTCCAGCAGTGGAGAGGAGAAGATCCAGGCTGCACACTCTGCTCCAAGCCGGCATCCCTTAGGCATATTCTCACAGGGTGTAATGTGAGTCTTGCCCAGGGGCGCTATACCTGGCGTCACAACCAGGTTTTGAAAGAACTTGCTGCCACTTTGGAGAACAGGCGAACAAATGTCAATTCAGCAACACCTGCAAGGCTAAACATCCTGCCAGCAGTCACATTCGTGCGCGAGGGTGGGGCAAAGACAAATCGCAGTGCACTGACATCAACAGAACATTGCCGGCTACACTCAGCCTCGGACTGGAAAATGCTGGCAGATGTTGGTCAACGCCTTGTCTTTCCTCCTGAAATTGCTGCCACCACACTTAGACCCGATTTGGTACTTTGGTCACCATCTGCGAAGAGGGTCTTTATTATTGAGCTGACTGTGCCTTGGGAGGAGTCTGTAGAGGAGGCATACGAAAGAAAACATCTACGGTATGCTGACCTTGCTGCAGAGGCACAGCAGCGTGGGTGGAGGACTGAGGTACGCCCAGTAGAAGTGGGATGCAGGGGGTTTGTGGCGTCATCTACCACCAGACTGCTGAAGGATGTGGGCGTAAGAGGCCAGAGCCTGCGGCACGCCGTCAAGGCATTGTCGGAAGCAGCTGAAGGGAGCAGCCAATGGCTGTGGCTAAAACGCAAGGACACCTGCTGGGCATCGAGTGGCAGCCAGGGATGACACAGAGGGGGGTGCTTCAGGGACGCCTGAGGTTACCGTCGAGCCTACCGGAGGGGTCGTGGGCTTAAATCGACGAAACTCCGGTGAAGGAGGTGCCCACTTGATAACCCCTCTGTGTCATTCCTGATGGCATTCTTAGTACACGCTGGCACATAAAGGATCATTCCAACTAGTCCTGTGTTTCTTCAATCTCCGATTTCTCCAATCTGCTACAGCTGGAATGCCCCACAGATTGCAAAGGGGGAGAGGATCCGTGAGTTGTTTACTTTCAGTGGAGGATGGGTGGTGATTGACTGTACCTATGAGTTAACTTGTTGCAGATTGTGTGAAGATAAGTTGACTAATTATGAGTTTGAGATGAAGAATTCACACAAAAGCTGGTTTATGAGTTAAGATTGAAATTTAAGTTTACACAAGGCAAATGTTTCGAATGGATTAGATTGTTTCCCTGCTCTGTGTCTCAAGGTGCCGGAAGGGGGAGGTCCCCTCCCCTATGCTGAGAGACCACCTTTTCACACCTTCAGTGGCAGACTGACCTGTTGATTTTCTTTTGTTCATTTCAAGGCAACCATTTTAAAAATTCGAACTTTCTCTGTGTTGTATTTATGTGTCTTTGAAGTTGATGGAAAGGGGGAGACAGTCCCCACGCTGACACATTTTGCCATTTCATTTTATTTTATTCTTGTTTTGATTCTTCCATGTTCTATGAGATCTTCCTGGGTGACACAGATGCTTGTTGTGAACATTGATGTGTGCGGAATAAGATACTTGAGTGTATGATGCTATCTCTCTTCCCGGTAACGTGCCATTGACCTGGTCCACTGCATTGGCCTCGAAGGGCACATTGAATGAAGAAGATGGAGCCAGATGATGAAGAAGAAGAGTACTACAGTTTTTCTTTTTACACTCGTCTGCACACACAACGCGTTTCACATTGCTTTACATGAAGAACTGAATGACATGCGTCACATGAGTCAACTCGTTTGCAATCCTGTCATGACAAAATTCTTACAGTCCATTTCAATTGTCTTCATATCATGCTGCTTATGATAACTTTTTGATGGAACCAATCTCCAGAGTGCTATTTCTAGAGTTATGCGTGGATTAATAATTTGATAAGTTTATATTTATGTGAAGTATTTTAACTTCAAAAGGGGGACTGAAAGAATCTGAATAGTGCCCCCAATGACACATAACATTTCAATATCCATGTATTGTTTGATACGTGTTTGAATAACACTTTTAGACTGTGAGATGTCAAATAAAAGTTCCCTTTGTCTATGGCATCAGGATGTACTGAACTTCCCTTCCCCCAAACTGCTGATTTGAAATCGCCTATCCATTGCTATTGGCTAAGACTATCACTGTATGTGACACCATCCAATGTGACCTCATTTCCTGTGGAGGTCTTTTTTTAAGTTCATCCACTGGCATTGTTCTCCCCTTTTTTGTGCCCTTCTTTGTCTTTACCTGTCCTGTTAACACCTATTCAGGGAGAGGGGGTGAGGAGGCCTGTGGATAGGCTTTTTGGGCTTATTGGTCTCCTCTCCCCCTCTCTCAAGTTAATAAACCTTGCATTTCTGAATTTCAACTATTGCACTGGAACTGGTCTTAAATATTAATTAGTAGATAAACCTAGATACTATCAAGTTGCTCTAGGTACCCCCAGTCAAGACTGTTCTTTGTTGTTGTACCCAAGTGGTGAAACGGTCTCCCAGAGGCAGTAAGACTAAGCACATCTCTTGCAGCCTTCAAGAAACAACTAAAGACCTTCCTCTTTCGAGAGAATCTACTAGACTAATGCTTGAGCTGGCCTAGCCCCAGGGCAGACTCTTGACGATGTTTAGTTTAGTTTGTGTGGTGTGGGTGTGTGTGTGTGTGTGTGTGTTTGTGTTGTGTGTGTACTCATTATTTACTCTTTATTTATATATATATAAAAAAACGAGTCCCTCTTCGCAACGGCACTTGTTGTTCTGTATATTTCCTGTGCACTTTGTATTTGCTTGTGATGTTGGCTTGATTATGTCCTCTTTTGAAAGTCGCTTTGGTTATAAAGCGTCTGCCAAATGCAATGTAATGCAATGTAATGTAATGTAATGTAATGTACCTGTTTGTGAATGGCCATCTCGCGGGGGGTGTTGAAGCACCGGCCGCACAGCGTGCAGTACAGGGGCTGCTGGTCGCCATGGTTACTGCCATGCGATTGGTCGAGAGCTGCACTGGTGCCCGCCGTCGCGCCCATGCCCATCTCCGCACCGACTCCCATGCTCACCCCCACCCCCACCCCCACCCCCATGCAGGAGCCCTGGGGCTGGGGGGGCAACTGGGGGGGCAGCTCACACATGTCTCCCCTCAGCATGGTGCTCGGTCCCTGGGGGGGTGCAAAAACAAATCGTCATGACAATGCATCGCGATACTTACTACAGGGTTCCCACACCTTTTTCATGAACAAATTCAAGCACCAAATTTTCAGTTTTCCAGCACATTTAATAGGTCGCGGGAAGGGCATGTGAGGGTCCTCCCCCAGAAAATGTTGTGTTTTTAAGGTGCAACTTCCTGCATTCTAATCAATTGTAGGGTGTCAAATGGCAAATCCCACCTGACATCTCACTCCCTCAGATTTTTGATGTACCTGAACAATTTATTTCTATTATTTGGCTTACTGAGTTTGATTTGACACAAATTTCAAGCATTTTCAAGCACTTCCCCAAAATTTCAAGCATTTTCACAACCTTGAAATCACTTAATTGAAATTCAAGCATTTTCAAGAAATTCAAGCACCAGTGGGAACCCTGTCACTACAAATTTGACATAGCAGCAATAGCTCTGAAACGGGACACATTTGGACACTACATGCACTGTAGGTGCCCAACGCGTTCCGCCTGCCTGATCCGTTCCCTAATGACTTTCACGTTTTAAATGTTTATTTTGCAGCCGCCAGAACATTAACACAAAGAGATATGTTATATATGTATATTATATCTTTACTTTATATCGTTGTTTTACATCAAACGCGTTTGTCGCTGTAAATAATAGAATATTGTGCTCTGAATAGTCAGTTGGTTAGCTGACCAGTTGGTGACCTTATTAGCGTTTCTGTAACGGTTATATATTATTATAAAACAGACAGTTTAAAACGCAAACTTCCTCCTGCAAAATAAACACTTAAAACGAGAAAGTTAAAAATTAACGGAACAAATCAGGCAATTTCTCTTCCGTATACGTCATACTGCGCATGTGCAGTGTGCAAAGGGAACGGATCAGGCAGGCAGAACCCGTTGGGCACCGACATGCACCACACTACATGCACCATACTACAGTACATGCACCACACTACATTTGGACACTACATGCACCACACTACATGCACCACACTACATGCACCACACTACATGCACACTACATTTGGACACTACATGCACCACACTACATGCACCACACTACATGCACCACACTACATTTGGACACTACATGCACCACACTACATGCACCACACTACATGCACCACACTACATTTGGACACTACATGCACCACACTACATGCACCACACTACATGCACCACACTACATGCACCACACTACATGCACACTACATGCACCACACTACATGCACCACACTACATGCACCACACTACATTTGGACACTACATGCACCACACTACATGCACCACACTACATGCACACTACATGCACCACACTACATGCACCACACTACATGCACTTTTGAGGAATTTAATGTACAAGTTTACACAGCAGCGCCTGGATATTTCTTCAAATAGGATCATGTACTCTGTAATCCAACTATGAGCTGTGCAAGATACAAATCCAGGATGAGAGAGAGTGCACTGGACTAAATCTTTGTATAGATTTTAATCATTTAATTATTATTTGTTTTATTTTTTCATTTTTTGTATTGTTCTTTAATTATTTTTGTTACTTTTTGTGTTTGTCCTGGTTTGTTTCTGATGTGTATAAACCCTATGTTGTATGTCGATTTGGACAAGTGTCTGACGAATAAACTGAACTGAACTGAACATAAGGATTTGTCTCAAGATTCAGGAGGTCTTGTGGAGACCCATTTTCAGTCTAAAAATCAATTTTGACAAAATATGTAGTCACTGCACTTTGCCTTTGTAGGGCAGAATACTCACCCCTATAGTTCCCTGGGCGCAGCTCTGTGAGAGGTACCCCATGGCTCCCTCAGTCATGTATCCCACGCCACTGTGACCTGTGTCCTCCAGGCTGCTGCTACCGTGTGGGGTGTCCATGGAGCTGGAGTGGGCGGAGAGTTCGGGGTTAAAGTCCACCACGCTGCAGCAGTCATCGACATCAGACTCCAGTTTGATTGGCTGCTGCAGGGGTAGAGGTAGAGGCCCGGGCCCGGGCCCGTCCAGGCCGTCCAATCCCCTGTCTTCTTCCTGGGGCATGTGCATGTGCGGTGCGTAGCTGGCGGCGTGGTACGCGTTGGGTAGTCTCTGGTCAGGGTTGGGGCTGTATTGGGGAGGTGTGGGGGCCTGGTGGGAGACCTGATGGGGGGCCTGGTGGGGGGCATGATGGGGGTGCTGTGTGTCTTCTGTACCGGGCGTGATGTCGATAGGCTGCTCCTCCTCATGCTTGACCTTTACATTAGATTAGATAGAGTAGAGTAGAGTACTTTCAATAATCCTGAGGGAAATGAAGGCGTCTGACAGCTTACATCAAAGGGTCAAAGACGTGCAAAATGAAATTGTCCTTCAATGTAACGGATACCTTCTGCTGACTGTAACTGTAAAAAACATGACACTTTTCATTTATTGTTTTTTCCAGTTAATTCATGAAAGCCTCGGCTGTCATCCATTCACTTGAAACAATTTAAAAATAAAAATCATGTTTTTTCACAGCTACAGTCAGCAGAAGGTATCCGTTACACTGAATGACAATTTCATTTTGCACGTCTTTGACCCATGAATACACAAATACAAAACAATACACAAAGACCTAATGCACATTATTGTGTATTGCATTTAACATTGCAGCAACATACGTTAATCACCCACTTGAATAAAGCTTTTATTCATGCCCAAAAGGTAGATTTGATGTGCAAGCAAGTGATCTCCATTCATTCAGATGAAACATTTAAAACATTTAAGACACACATAACACGCGTCTGGCCTTTGTGAGCCAGGAGAAGCGCCATGCAAACAGGAGAAGCGCACAACGCACACACTGCAGTGCATGACCCAGGACACACACACACACACACACACACACAGGAGAAGCGCCATGCAAAACTGGGGAGTATTCCAAGAATAAGGTATGGCCTAGTGATAAACCTGGCCAAGTTAATCTGCAAAAAGTGGTAAATCTGCTAATACTTTGTAGATAGTCCATAGACTAACACTGACTGATGTAATCAAGGCTGAATGTATTGTGTCCTACCCTCATTTGTAAACCTTCGCTAGTCTGTTTCTCCCTTAATATTCATGTCAGATTCAAGCCAATACAGTTCTGGGGTGCTACCTTGCTACCAAACAGGCACACCAAGTATGACTGAAATCGGTGTCGGTCGGGTCCCAAAGTGTCTGATTTCACGTGAAATGACCCTGAAGTTAACCTTGAGGTAGTGGCACATCGTAATGGAATATTGGTGTCAGCTTCACACAAATGCAGTTCTGGGGTGCTACCTTGCTACTAAACAGGCACAGCAAGTATGATTGAAATCCTTGTCGGTCGGGTCCCAAAGTGTCTGATTTCACGTGAAATGACCCTGAAGTTAACCTTGAGGTAGTGGCACATCGTAATGGAATATTGGTGTCAGATTCACACAAATGCAGTTCTGGGGTGCTACCTTGCTACTAAACAGGCACAGCAAGTATGATTGAAATCGGTGTCGGTCGGGTCCCAAAGTGTCTGATTTCACGTGAAATGACCTTTAACCTGATTACAACATAGCCAGGTTCTTGGAATAGTCTCCTGATGCAATAACTTATTCAACTGTTGTTATTATTCTTATTGTTGTTGTTGTTGTTGTTATTATATTATTATTAGTATCATCATCATTATTCTTCACATACAGGCATATGTAACGGAGGCTAACTAGCACAGAGTTGGCGTGGAACGTTGGTAAACCTCCCACGGATAGCCTCATACAGTCTTGTGCCGTTGGGCTGAGAGACTAGTCTCTTGGCCCAGCGGTATCGTAATGTTTCTCCCATTGCCGGACCTTTGTAGTTGACGAGGTCGCGCGTTCGATCCCTGAGGGGGGGTGAACAGGTGCAAGATGACCTCCATCACACATAACATATTAAATTGTTATTGTTGTTTTTGTTGTTGTTATTGTTATTATCATCATCATCATTATTATTCTTCACATACAGACATACCTCGATGATGTCGGGGGAGTGGGACTGGTCCGGGGGGTCTGAGGGCTGCTCCCCGCGGTCACTGGGTGGGGGTACGGAGGGGTGCTGATCGCGTCCCGAAACGGGAGGGGGAGGAGGAGGAGGAGGGGCAGGGGGGGCATCCGGGAGCTCCCTGGGGAACGCTGGAGGGCGGGGCTCTGGGGTGCGTCTCTCAGCAGTCAACACTGGAGAAGGGGGAGAGGGGGGGGGTCACCACCAGAATACATTTAGGAATACAGAAAATAGCAAATACACAGCATTTGGCATTCAAACAAACACACACACACACACACACTTAGATCAAATTATGAGGTTTAGAATAGCAATTAAATTTTGCATTCAAACACATCCAGAGAGAGAGAGAGAGAGAGAGAGAGAGAGAGAGAGAGAGAGAGAGAGAGAGAGAGAGAGAGAGAGAGAGAGAGAGAGAGAGAGAGAGAGAGGCACACACACACACACACACAAGATCACATTATGAGGTATGAGAGATATGAGGTAGACCATGCCCCTGGCTGAATGAACACATGGTTGATGTGTGCAAGCAATGTCTTGTGTATTCTGTAGGCCTATTTGTATATGTATATGTATATGTATATGTATATGTATATGTATATGTATATATATGCTACTGGATACTTTGATTTCCCCTCTGTATTAATAGATTATACTCTACTACTCTGAACATGCAGATAGACAGGTGAGGGGGTTGAAAGTCACTCATGGGGTGGACTCTGGAGACGGGTGAGCACCTTGTTGACAGGACACCATGCAGTACTAGAATAGTAATTACATAGTATCTACTGCGCATCCCTCGGAAACAACTGAAGTCATGAAGGAAGGACACTTTGTTACCTCGTTGTATACCGGCTGAAATAGTGCCGACATCGGCCAGTCTTTGCTTGAGGTCTCGGTTCTCCTCTTTGGTGAGGGCGATCTCGTTTTGATAGTCCAGAATGGTGTCCTTGATCACCTGGAATATATCATCCGCGGCCAGCCGCAAACGCTCCTTCAGGTAGAGATTCAGCACGTCCAACTTCGTCATTCTGGTTACTAAAACTACGCGCTAAAAACACGAAACATATGACATTCAGACTCCCTAAGCACTTCATTCAGCTGTTGTTGTTTTTTTGACAGTCTCGTTTGCCTGGTAACTCTGGTTCCTGTTTTGCTTTTTTCTCTTCCGGTACTGTGTTGAGGGTCGACACTGCCACCCTGTGGTCGAGTAGGGAAGTAGCCTCTCCTAAAACTACGTTTGGAAACCTCTGGTCTGGTGTAGGCCTACTTTGGAACATGAACACAAAACTACACCGTATTGATGTTTAGTGCACTGTAGAATTGTTTTTTCCCCACCCACTGAGGTATTCTTAACAAAGGATAATCACTAAGGACTTTTACTGCACCGAGTATCTTAATTTCCATCAGAATAGGCTACTACTCTAGTCTACTCCCTAAACCCGCAGTTGTGAAGAACTTCAACTTTTCAACTTTATTGTCCCCAAATGGGGCGATTAGGTGTACAGGAAGACATAGGCACATATAGCCTAGAGAGTAACAATATAAACCACAGGACAGACATAAAGTGCAGTGGTCAATAAAAGGTTAAAATGACCATAAATATACATATTTTATTTTATTTATTTATTTTAAAGAAGAAGCTGAAAACGCATCATGAATAAATAAAATAACAACATCATCATACAATAAAATACCATAAACAACGCCAGGGATCAGGTCAAGAAATCAATCAGTCAACAACATATAGAAAAAGATTTTTTTTAAAAGAGCGTGAAAGAGCGAAAAGAGCGTAAAAAAGCTCATAGAGCCTTCATAGAGCCTGAAATCTAATGAATTCAGTCCACAGTAGCAGGCAGCTCACCTTGAACACCAACCCCATGTCACTCCAGAAGACAGACAAACGATGACATCATCAGCTTATTTTTGTATTGTTTTAAAATGGATTTTAAAATCCTACACTTGTATATTTTCATAATTTGTGAAATACTTGCTTTATTTCTATCAAATAGGGCTACTATCAAATCTGTCAAAGGAAAAACGATTTAAATTAGCCTTATGTCTATAATCTTGTATATTTTTGCATTTATCTTAAATGATTGTAATATATGCCCACTCTCCCTTGGTTAAAGGTACACTGTGCAGGAAATAGTCAAGAAAGGTACTGCAACTATGCTGCTCATTGAAACTGTGTTGCCTATAGCCAAATTTGATCTTTTAATCAAAGTTTACTTAGTAATAGACTAATATTTCTAGTATGGCCCAATGGTCATTTTTGCAGATAAAAATGCCCATTTCTGGAAATTCAAAATGGCGGACCATGGAGAAGATCCCCCTTTTCATGAAAAATGCATTTTTTCCAGTCATAATGAATAAATGAATTTGATGGTGGTGGTAAGTATTCATGAAAAAGGTGACATTATTGAATGGGTAGCATGAATTCTGGAAATAAACAACTAAAAATATCACACAGTGTCCCTTTAATAAATAAACTCTCAACTTTCAAATTATAGGGTTTCAAACAAGCAAATTTTGAGGTATCCAACAAGCAGGTGCTTTTATGAAGTATGGAATCTTATCCAACAGACCTCAGAATGCCTTTCCACTCTGCCGTGTCGTGGGAACGGATACTTTGCCAGTTTCTGAGTTTCCGCTGAGAGTGCAGATCTACTCTATTTGCCAGGCTGTGGCCGCCTGACCTTGGAGCCAAAGATTACAGGTGGACGCAGTAGCTCACCTGACCTACCTAATCCGTAGCCTACCTAGTGGTTAGAGAGTTGATCTTTCAATCTAGGGGTTTCTGGATCAAATCCCCCCCGACCTCTACCTACATCTCCATCCATGGCTGAAGTGCCCTTGAGCAAGGCACCTAACCCCAAATTACTCCAGGGACTGTTACCAATACCCTGAAAAATAATAGTTGTAAGTCGCTTTGAATAAATGAAAGCGTCAGCTAAGTGTAATGTAATGTAATGTATTCTGTAGCCTACTTGCTATGCAGTTCAGGTGTGTTCAGTATCCTGCTGTACAGTTCAGGTGTGTTCAGTATCCTGCTGTTCAGTTCAGTTCAGGTGTGTTCAGTATCCTGCTGTTCAGTTCAGGTGTGTTCAGTATCCTGCTGTTCAGTTCAGTTCAGGTGTGTTCAGTATCCTGCTGTTCAGTTCAGGTGTGTTCAGTATCCTGCTGTTCAGTTCAGTTCAGGTGTGTTCAGTATCCTGCCTTGCAGTATAATTGGGTCATTTTGCAGTGTAAATGGGTTATTTTCTAGCATGTTTGGGTTATTTTCTAGCATATTTGAGGTAATTTTCTAGCATATTTGGGTTATTTTCTAGCATATTTGGGTTATTTTCTAGCATATTTGGGTTATTTTGCAGTATAATTGGGTTATTTTGCAGCATCACAGTCCAGGTGTGTTCAGTATCCTGCTGTTCAGTTCAGGTGTGTTCAGTATCCTGCTGTACTGTTCAGGAGTGTTCAGTATCCTGCTGTACAGTTCAGGTGTGTTCAGTATCCTGCTGTACATTACAGGTGTGTTCAGTATCCTACCTGCTGTTCAGTTCAGGTGTGTTCAGTATCCTGCTGTTCAGTTCAGTTCGGGTGTGTTCAGTATCCTACCTTGCAGTATAATTGGGTCATTTTGCAGTGTAAATGGGTTATTTTCTAGCATGTTTGGGTTATTTTCTAGCATATTTGAGGTAATTTTCTAGCATATTTGGGTTATTTTCTAGCATATTTGGGTTATTTAGCAGTATAATTGGGTTATTTTCTAGCATATTTGGGTTATTTTGCAGTATAATTGGGTTATTTTGCAGCATTACAGTTCAGGTGTGTTCAGTATCCTGCTGTACAGTTCAGTTCAGGTGTGTTCAGTATCCTGCTGTACATTGCAGGTGTGTTCAGTATCCTGCCTTGCAGTATAATTGGGTTATTTTGCAGTGTAAATGGGTTATTTTCTAGCATATTTGGGTTATTTTCTAGCATATTTGGGTTATTTTCTAGCATATTTGGGTTATTTTCTAGCATATTTGGGTTATTTTGCAGTATAATTGGGTTATTTTCTAGCATATTTGGGTTATTTTGCAGTATAATTGGGTTATTTTCTAGCATATTTGGGTTATTTTGCAGCATTACATTACAGGTGTGTTCAGTATCCTACCTGCTGTTCAGTTCAGGTGTGTTCAGTATCCTGCTGTACAGTTCAGGTGTGTTCAGTATCCTGCTGTTCAGTTCAGTTCAGGTGTGTTCAGTATCCTGCTGTTCAGTTCAGGTGTGTTCAGTATCCTGCTGTTCAGTTCAGTTCAGGTGTGTTCAGTATCCTGCTGTTCAGTTCAGGTGTGTTCAGTATCCTGCTGTTCAGTCCAGGTGTGTTCAGTATCCTGCTGTTCAGTTCAGGTGTGTTCAGTATCCTGCTGTTCAGTTCAGGTGTGTTCAGTATCCTGCTGTTCAGTTCAGGTGTGTTCAGTATCCTGCTGTTCAGTTCAGGTGTGTTCAGTTCAGGTGTGTTCAGTATCCTGCTGTTCAGTCCAGGTGTGTTCAGTATCCTGCTGTTCAGTTCAGGTGTGTTCAGTATCCTGCTGTACTGTTCAGGAGTGTTCAGTATCCTGCTGTTCAGTTCAGGTGTGTTCAGTATCCTGCTGTTCAGTCCAGGTGTGTTCAGTATCCTGCTGTTCAGTTCAGGTGTGTTCAGTATCCTGCTGTTCAGTTCAGGTGTGTTCAGTATCCTGCTGTACTGTTCAGGAGTGTTCAGTATCCTGCTGTACAGTTCAGGTGTTCAGTATCCTAACATGACCAGGTTCCGGTCTGCCTAAAGGGGCGTGTCATAATGCTCCTAGCATTGAATAGAACAGTCCTCAGGTCTGCCTAGGTCTGCCTAAAGGGGGATTTCCCCCCCAATAATAGAACCCGGAAACAATGGGCCAATGGAACTCTCTCTGCTACAGGTGTGTTCAGTAGCCTACCTGCTGCAGGTGTGTTCAGTAGCCTACCTGCAGTACAATTTCTCGAAACGAAAGTTGCTTACTACATTAACTACTTTGTTGCTTTCAATACACTTTCCCATTGGTAACTACCAAAGTTGCTAACAGGCTAGCAACTTCCCTTTTGAGAAACTCACCCCTCGTGTGTTCAGTAGCCTACCTGACTTGCCTATTCCGTAGCCTACCTGCTATGCAGTATGTTCCGTAGCCTACCTGGCCTGCTATTCAGGTGTATGCAGTGGTCTACCTGGCCTGCTATTCAGGTGTATGCAGTGCTCTACCTGGCCTGCTATTCAGGTGTATGCAGTGCTCTACCTGGCCTACTATTCAGGTGTATGCAGTGCTCTACCTGGCCTGCTATTCAGGTGTATTCAGTGGTCTACCGTGGTCTAAAATGTACTATTATGACATCACGTTGCGGTATACCTGCATTACATTACAGGCCAAGCTTGGTAATGTCATGAAGGTCCTGGGGGGAGTTCCCCCAACGTGATGTCATACCTGCAACCCCACCTTTAAGGCACAGTGTTCTACTGGTGGAGTGCTGTGATCGTCATTGATAAGGCTCTACTACCAAGGCTCTAATACCTACTACCTACTACTAAGGCATTACAAGGAGTCTTTAGTAATACATTCAAACTCGGATACATTAATACATGTGCTGTTCAGTTACCTGGGGATAATAGTAGGCCTACATTATTTACGACATGGTCATTGGCATTCTGCACAGTAAATTCTGCAGTGCTCATTTAACACTTAGAGAGTTCATTTGAGTCCATTTGGACTTAAATGAACTCTGTAAGTGTTGAATTAACACCACAACATTTACTGTGTGGTAACAGCGCAGTTATAAAAGGGGTAGTGTAGCGTCTTAGCAGTTATAAAAGGGGTAGTGTAGTGTCTTAGCGGTTATAAAAGGGGTAGTGTAGTGTCTTAGTGTAAAAGGGGTAGTGTAGTGTCTTAGTGTAAAAGGGGTAGTGTAGTGTCTTAGTGTAAAAGGGGTAGTGTAGTGTCTTAGCGGTTATAAAAGGGGTAGTGTAGTGTCTTAGTGTAAAAGGGGTAGTGTAGTGTCTTAGTGTAAAAGGGGTAGTGTAGTGTCTTAGTGTAAAAGGGGTAGTGTAGTGTCTTAGTGTAAAAGGGGTAGTGTAGTGTCTTAGTGTAAAAGGGGTAGTGTAGTGTCTTAGTGTAAAAGGGGTAGTGTAATGTCTTAGTGTAAAAGGGGTAGTGTAGTGTCTTAGTGTAAAAGGGGTAGTGTAGTGTCTTAGTGTAAAAGGGGTAGTGTAGTGTCTTAGTGTAAAAGGGGTAGTGTAGTGTCTTAGTGTAAAAGGGGTAGTGTAGTGTCTTAGTGTAAAAGGGGTAGTGTAGTGTCTTAGTGTAAAAGGGGTAGTGTAGTGTCTTAAAGGGGTAGTGTAGTGTCTTAAAGGGGTAGTGTAGTGTCTTAGTGTAAAAGGGGTAGTGTAGTGTCTTAGTGTAAAAGGGGTAGTGTAGTGTCTTAGTGTAAAAGGGGTAGTGTAGTGTCTTAGTGTAAAAGGGGTAGTGTAGTGTCTTAGTGTAAAAGGGGTAGTGTAGTGTCTTAGCGGTTATAAAAGGGGTAGTGTAGTGTCTTAGCGGTTATAAAAGGGGTAGTGTAGTGTCTTAGCGGTTATAAAAGGGGTAGTGTAGTGTCTTAGTGTAAAAGGGGTAGTGTAGTGTCTTAGTGTAAAAGGGGTAGTGTAGTGTCTTAGTGTAAAAGGGGTAGTGTAGTTATAAAAGGGGTAGTGTAGTGTCCTAGCAGTTATAAAAGGGGTAGTGTAGTGTCTTAGTGTAAAAGGGGTAGTGTAGTGTCTTAGTGTAAAAGGGGTAGTGTAGTGTCCTAGCAGTTATAAAAGGGGTAGTGTAGTGTCTTAGTGGTTATAAAAGGGGTAGTGTAGTGTGTTAGTGTAAAAGGGGTAGTGTAGTGTCTTAGTGTAAAAGGGGTAGTGTAGTGTCTTAGTGTAAAAGGGGTAGTGTAGTGTCTTAGTGTAAAAGGGGTAGTGTAGTGTCTTAGTATAAAAGGGGTAGTGTAGTGTCTTAGCGGTTATAAAAGGGGTAGTGTAGTGTCTTAGTGTAAAAGGGGTAGTGTAGTGTCTTAGTGTAAAAGGGGTAGTGTAGTGTCTTAGTGTAAAAGGGGTAGTGTAGTGTCCTAGCAGGTATAAAAGGGGTAGTGTAGTGTCTTAGTGTAAAAGGGGTAGTGTAGTGTCTTAGTGTAAAAGGGGTAGTGTAGTGTCTTAGTATAAAAGGGGTAGTGTAGTGTCTTAGCGGGTATAAAAGGGGTAGTGTAGTGTCTTAGTGTAAAAGGGGTAGTGTAGTGTCTTAGCGGTTATAAAAGGGGTAGTGTAGTGTCTTAGTGTAAAAGGGGTAGTGTAGTGTCTTAGCGGTTATAAAAGGGGTAGTGTAGTGTCTTAGTGTAAAAGGGGTAGTGTAGTGTAGTGTCTTAGCGGTTATAAAAGGGGTAGTGTAGTGTCTTAGTGTAAAAGGGGTAGTGTAGTGTCTTAGTGTAAAAGGGGTAGTGTAGTGTCTTAGCGGTTATAAAAGGGGTAGTGTAGTGTCTTAGCGGGTATAAAAGGGGTAGTGTAGCGTCTTAGCAGTTATAAAAGGGGTAGTGTAGTGTCTTAGCGGGTATAAAAGGGGTAGTGTAGTGTCTTAGTGTAAAAGGGGTAGTGTAGTGTCTTAGTGTAAAAGGGGTAGTGTAGTGTCTTAGCGGTTATAAAAGGGGTAGTGTAGTGTCTTAGTGTAAAAGGGGTAGTGTAGTGTCTTTGCAGTTATAAAAGGGTAAGTGTAGTGTCTTTGCAGGTATAAAAGGGGTAGTGTAGTGTCTTAGTGTAAAAGGGGTAGTGTAGTGTCTTAGTGTAAAAGGGGTAGTGTAGTGTCTTAGTGTAAAAGGGGTAGTGTAGTGTCTTAGTGTAAAAGGGGTAGTGTAGTGTCTTAGTGTAAAAGGGGTAGTGTAGTGTCTTAGTGTAAAAGGGGTAGTGTAGTGTCTTAGTGTAAAAGGGGTAGTGTAGTGTCTTAGTGGTTATAAAAGGGGTAGTGTAGTGTCTTAGTGTAAAAGGGGTAGTGTAGTGTGTTAGCAGGTATAAAAGGGGTAGTGTAGTGTCTTAGTGGTTATAAAAGGGGTAGTGTAGTGTCTTAGTGGTTATAAAAGGGGTAGTGTAGTGTCTTAGTGTAAAAGGGGTAGTGTAGTGTCTTAGTGTAAAAGGGGTAGTGTAGTGTCTTAGTGTAAAAGGGGTAGTGTAGTGTCTTAGTGTAAAAGGGGTAGTGTAGTGTCTTAGTGTAAAAGGGGTAGTGTAGTGTCTTAGTGTAAAAGGGGTAGTGTAGTGTCTTAGTGTAAAAGGGGTAGTGTAGTGTCTTAGTGTAAAAGGGGTAGTGTAGTGTCTTAGTGTAAAAGGGGTAGTGTAGTGTCTTAGTGTAAAAGGGGTAGTGTAGTGTCTTAGTGTAAAAGGGGTAGTGTAGTGTCTTAGTGTAAAAGGGGTAGTGTAGTGTCTTAGCAGGTATAAAAGGGGTAGTGTAGTGTCTTAGTGTAAAAGGGGTAGTGTAGTGTCTTAGTGTAAAAGGGGTAGTGTAGTGTCTTAACAGGTATAAAAGGGGTAGTGTAGTGTCTAAGCACATTAAATGTGCACCTTTGTGTAATTGGTAACACTTAAGAATAACTACCCAAACAAGCTTAATAAACAGTTTATTAACATTTAACAAGAATTACCATTTAACAAAGCATTTACAAATATTTGTAAATGAGTAAAAACCTAACTACGACTGCACAGTGGAGTGGAAATCAACTTCTACTGTGTGAGTTTTATGTCGTTTAATGCCTTCTGGTGTTTGGAGGAGAAACTTCCAGGAGCGATGCGACTGCGCTGTGTCTGCTGTGTTAATACTATTTCTTGCCCATTAATGAACATTTGTAAGCATTTTGTTGATAATTAATTTGTTATTTATAAAGTGTTTATAAAGCTGTGTATAGGTAGCTATTCTAAAGTGTTACTGTATAATTTAGTGGTGTGTAGATCATTAAATGGTGCCCAACGGTGTGGTGCTATTTTTATCCCCAGGAGGTCAGACTAGTGAGAATATGATAGAGCATGAATACAAAGATAGAGCATGAAAAAGAGAGATAGAGCTTGTTCCACTCCACTTACCAGAGCAGAGAACAAACAGCGCTATCAAGCGCACCTTTAGGAGCGATAAGAAACATCTCTGTCACCTCCAGGTTGCAAACCAGTAGCAGTGTTGCCAGATTGGGCGGGTGCCCGCCCAATTGGGCTACTTAGGATGAGCGTCTGCGTGTAAAAATCGGAAAAATAGTTTTTTTCAGCCGTTTTGGGCCCATAGAAGTCAATGTAACTTGTTGAATTTGGACGGAAGTTAGTACATTTTGGCGGTTTTTGAGAAACTTTTGGGCGGGATTTGATCAGACACATCTGGCAACACTGACCAGTAGCACGAGCTTGGAACCTGCGCTGACAGAGATGTTTCTTATCGCTCTTTTGAAAGGTCCTCTGAGTTCAACTTTTAAAAAACCTTGTGTTGGGCCTCATTTGGCCGTCTTTAAGCAGGCATACTGCACACACTCTGCACACACGTGAAAGCCCAAGGCCCAATTTTAACATAGCTGAAGTAATCTGTGTTTAATCGGATCACACCGCACTCTCGATTAAAAGGTGCCAAACATAAACAAAAACTGTGTAAAATTGAAAGAAAAATGTCTGCACACTTAAATCCCCTTTGTGTTCTTTTTAATAATAGGCCAAGCTTTCGGTCTACTGAACTTTCTCAGGATCCTGAGGAAGGTCAGTAAACATAGCTGATGCAGAAATGTATCATTAAAGGAGAATTCCAGTGTAGGCCTAAAGTGGCTTAAATAGTGTTAAAGGGTCAAAGACGTCCAAAAAGGAATTGTCATTCAGTGTAACGGATACCTTCTGCTGACTGTAACTGTAAGAAACATGACTCTTTTTATTTTTATTTTTTTCCAGTGAATTCATGAAAGCCTCTGCTGTCATCCATTCATCATTCTACAGTCAGCAGAAGGTGTCGGTTACACTGAATGACAGTTCCTTTTTGGATAATAGCTGATGCAGAAATGTATCATTAAAGGGGAATTCCAGTGTAGGCCTAAAGTGGATTAAATAGTGTTAAAGCATGATGCTGAGGAGGGCTAACCCTGGCCACACCTCAACTCCATTCGTGCCCTGCATTCAGAATTCCAAGCGCTGGTCAGAATTCCAAAAGCTAGTGGAAGGGTCAGCACCAAATTAGCCATCGTAATAAATCTCTATTTTCCACCCATTTACGACGCTCAAAGGTGCTCAAAACTTCATTCTGTAGAGTCGTGGGGGTTGTTGACATGTAAAACGAGGCATAGAGAACTGTGGTAGTGCGCTGTTTGTTTAGAAACAAGGAAATTCTTACAGGCTACCTCACAGCCGGTTACAGCCTGCACCACAGTCAGTTCAGTTCAGTTAAACTTTATTGGTACACTGAAGGTAAACTGGGTTTGCAGTTTAATAGAAAGATGGCTGTCCTTACATCAGAACCACAAGACACATGACACATAACATGGAGTCTAAAAACACATGTAGGCTACACAAAGAATAAATAAATAGTAATACAGGGACATTTGACTTTTACACATACAACATATATGCACAAGCGGTGGAACTGCAGTTCCGGGGCAGACACCACACTCCTGGGTCAGCTAGAAAGAGCATTTTTACGTAAACCCTGCAAGTTATACTTTGTTTGTTTTACATCTTGTTTAGCAGAGTAATTTGCAGCTGGGACAAAACTGCTTTTGAACCTGTTAGTTCTGCAACCAGGAACTACCAGCCTCCGTCCAGAGGGGAGGTACTGGAACTCTCTATTCAAGGGGTATTCAAGTTTAACAGTTACAGCCTGTGCAACTTTGAGCATCGTAAATTGGTGGAAAATAGAAATTTATGACGATGGCTAATTCGGTGCTGATCCATCACAGCAGAAGGCAAATTTCAACTAGCTCTTGGAATTCTGAATGCAGGGCACGAATGGAGTTGAGGTATGTGGACAGAGTTAGCCCTCAGCATCATGTTTTAACACTATTCAGACTGGGCTTTTTTGGCATTCCTGGGCCTGGGGGGGGGGCTCTTTTGACCCCCCCCTCACGAATACAGTATGATTACGAAACTTGGGGGAGATGATCTACATATGGACATCTATGAATGCCATAATTTTTGTGTAATTATCTGGTATTATGACGTCATTATGACATGAAAACACCCAAAATCTCGCCATAATGGATTTTCCAACAAATTTAGGTAATGCACCTAAATTTTTATGATTTCATGGTTCAAATCACTTAAATACTCACAAATCCTCTGATGCTAATGGAAATAAGGAAAAAAATATGAAAATATATGTCGTCATAGATATGGTAAAGTGATATTTGGTCAGACATACCTGTCAGAAAACCGTTGCCATGGCAACGGCAAAAATGATAAACCTAATCTTTCAGTCCTTAACTGTAGCCAACTAAATGTTAGGAAAAGTCACAGAGTTTCGTAGTCATATCTTAAGTCGTTAAGGAATTATACGACTTCAAAGTTGGTGCGGGCACTTTAAGCCCCCCCCCCAGTCTGGATAGGGTTAACACTATTTAAGCCATTTCACTCCGGATTATCCCCTTTAATCATTGTAAAAAAAAAATGTGACAAATATCATGATAGTAATGCGTATATTAGTCAACTACATAGCTTACATAACAGGTGCGGGGTAAGGTGGAGTCCTAATCAGGTATCAGACATTAAGGTCGCATCAAGGTCGTACTATCAACCATTTTTAATGAGAGCGTTTATGCGGCACAAACACCTGCTGTACCCTTGGACAAACAGCTGCACTACGCTGACGAAGGAGCCTTCATTTAGGAAGTAATTGTCTCAGTGCCAGAATAAATGTCAGCGTTGGTGATTGGCAGATAACATGGCCTGCTGTGATTGGAGGATAAGGCAGCCGGTGTGATGTATTCTGTGATAACGCGACTGGTGTGAGCGTATATAAGCTCGTGAAACGTTAGCTGGACCTCACACTATCGGCATCATGGGCAAGGTTCTGCTATTCACTGGTAAGTAGACCGCAGCATTTCATTACATTACATTACAATATATTACATTGCATTACATTACATTACGTTACATTACATTACATTACATTATATTGCATTACGTTACATTGCATTACATTACATTATATTGCATTACGTTACATTGCATTACATTACATTATATTGCATTGCATTACGTTACATTGCATTACATTACATTATATTGCATTGCATTACGTTACATTGCATTACATTGCATTGCATTATGTTACATTGCATTACATGGCATTACATTACATTACATTGCATTACAATACGTTACATTACATTACATTGCATTTCTACCTCAACTCTACATCACACTACAAGACAATACTGTAGATTCCACTTAGCTGATGCTTTTATCCATATTGACCTAAATGGTAACAGTTACTAGCCTGACAAGCTGAATGGTAACAGTTACTAGCCTGACAAGCTATACCATTCTTTTTGAATTACTTTGTAATTCACGAATGGTCTGATTACACTTCCCTGCGGAGGGCTTTCAGTCGACCACCGGATGGGCGGTGTTACCAGCTTATAAGCGAATGCACTTACATAATACATGTCATGAAAGTCAACTGTCAGCGATTGGTCAGAGCTCATTTCAAACCCGAGCTGAGCTCACTCCTCCCACCCAAGTGCTCCAGGGCATCGAGGA